>NC_066515.1:9913396-10067540 GCF_024679095.1 Eriocheir sinensis | reverse complement strand
CAACCAAGGATTTCCACTGACCCTCACTACCTTCAATAGGTTCCAGGTGCTGGCAGACACTTCATTTTGAGGATGAGTTTGAGACTCGCCTAGTTGGGGACTCCCATGGTGCGTGGCCCGGTGGTTCCGAGTTCTGTGGTCGTTCAACATCAAACGGGTACGCAGAAAACGTTGCTACTGCTATCCAGGTGCCAGACTGGACGACATCACCGCAGCGCGCTATTGATGTCACGAGAAATGCCGACCGAAACACCCTCTTTGTCATTCACGTGGGGACAATGACGGAAGACAACCCGTTCTGAGGAACTGTTTGAGAAGCCACCGCCGCATGATCAAGCCCAGTATAAATCGTAAACGGATATCAGTAACATCATAATCTCAGGAATCCTTCGAGGGTCGGTGCCGAATCTAGCTTTACAGCAAGGCCTTCAGCACAAACAACAGACTTCAGTCCCTTTGCTCACAAGAAAAAGACCACGCATTAAGTGAGATTATTATTAGAAACAAGAAGCAGTTGCAGAGGCAGTAATTGTTGGGACTTTAACTTCCAGTGAAAAGATGGGGTGAACCGTTGAACTGTCATACAAGGCTCGACCTGTTACACAAATTTACGAAAGTGATTTACATCAACACGTTCAAGAACCGACTAAGGGAAAATAATATACTTGACCTTATCTTTTCAAACGACAGCTGATCTAGTTAACGAAGTAAATGTTGGTCAATTTTTAGTTCTAGTGATCACCGAACAATCACATTCAGCATCAATATGAAAGAAAGTAAAAAGTAATTGCTTGTAAAGAAAAGGTGCAGGATTATCAGAAAAGCAAATTTCGTAAGACTCGATCAATTCTAAATAATTCTTGACCCTGGACTGTAAATCTCGGCGGAAACAGATATTAATAAATCTTGAGGGTCCTTCACCACAATATTGAACAATCCGCTACAAGCATATGCGTTACCCTATCGAAACAGACGTTCAGCTTTTAGAAGAAACTCAAATGGTGGAATAATGAAATTCAAAATAGCCTATCTTCTTAAAAAAACGCGTATAGTGGTAGATACATATCAACTCAGAGTGAGGCTGACAAACTAAGTTGGACAGAATTCGCCCGCAGAAACCAAGAAATTAATAAATGAAGCAAGAAAAATCTTGAAGAATATATATAGCGGAAACGAGTAAATCTAATCATAAAGAATGTTTTATCTATGTAAATAATAAAAAGTCACTCACTTGTGGTATCGGACCGCTTACTAATGATAATGGTAACCACGAACATGAAAAAATGAAATGGCTACAATCCTAAATAACTTTTTCGCATCCGTATTTACCGATTGAAGATTGTTTATCACCTCAACCATCAGAGGTTAGAAAAAGGACCGAAAAGATGTTAAGTGGCGCTCATCAGTAGAAAGTGACATTTACGCACAATTAGAAAAGATTAAAGTAAGCAAAGCTCCTGGTCCAGACAAAAATACTAGGGTCTTAAAGAGAATCAAACATCAAATTTGTAAACCGCTCTCCATCATATTCAATAAATCTTTAACAGCTGGAAAGTTCCGTCAGATTGGAAACTTGCCAATGTCACCAATATTCAAAAAGGTCATTCGCGACAATATGGTGAAATTTTTCGAAGAAAATAATATGATAAATAATTCGCAACATGGCTTCCGTAGTAAACGTTCGTGTTTAACTAACTTACTTGATTTTTTTCATTATATTTTTGAGGTGTTCGATGAAAGCAGATCAGTAGATATCATATATCTGGATTTTCAAAAGGTTTTTGATAAGGTCCCCCACCAACGATTGCTCAGCAAACTATTGGCGCACGGTATCTCGGGTAACATTCACAATTGGCTTGTGGAGTGGCTCTCTGAGCGGAAACAGAGAGTAGTTCTAAACGGTGTTACATCCAACTGGCTCGACGTCAGAAGCGGCGTACCTCAAGGATCATTGCTTGGCCCCATGCTCTTCTTAATTTATGTTAATGATTTCGATGATGGGCTCACTTGCAAAGTATCAAAATTTGCTGATGACACAAAAATTGCTAGTAAAGTAACTGCGACACTCGACGAAGAAGCTTTACAATCAGATCTAGATCGACTTGCACGTTGGGCCAATCAATGGCAAATGAAATTTAACGTTGACAAATGTAAAGTGTTGCACATCGGAAAAAATAACAATCGCGTTCGGTGCGTAATGAATGGCCAACAACTTTCTGCAGTAAGTAAAGAAAAGGATCGTGGAATCACTATATCAAGCGATTTAAAGCCCGGTCAGCATTGTTCAGAGGTAGTTAAAACTGCAAACAAATTGATTGGCTTCATCGGACGAGTCTTTAATAATAAATAGGAAAAAGTTATATTAAAACTGTATAATTCATTGGTTCGACCCCGTCTAGAGTACTGTGTACAGTTTGGTCTCCCTACTGCAGAAAAAGACATAGAAAAGTTGGAACGGGTTCAACGAAGAGTAACAAAGATGATTCCTAGGTTGAGAAATTTATCATATGAACAAAGGCTTAAAGTAAATTTATTCAGTCTATCAAAACGAAGAATGCGAGGCGATCTAATAGAAGTGTTTAAAATGTTTAAAGGATTCAGTGATATTAATGCGGAAGATTACTTCACAATTGATCGATCAAATAGAACAAGAAGAAATCACAATTTGAAGATAAGTGGTAAAAGATTCTCGTCGCACGAAGCTAAACACTTCTTCTTCAATCGAGTTGTTAATGTTTGGAACTCTCTTCCCTGTGATGTCGTTGATAGTACAACAGTTACGGCCTTCAAGAATAGATTAGACAAGTATTTTGAATCCAACCAGCAACTAAGATATTACTCATTGTCGTAATAACGTTAAGTTCTTTCGAATACTGGTGTCTTTGTCCGCTTTTAGCGCCCGGTTAGTGGTAGCAGTACTGGTAGTCCTTTTCTTTCCTACATAATTTCCATGCAGTGGGGAGGAGCCTTCGCCTTTACTGTCCTTCATCTTCCACCTTTGATTAGATAGTTAGTGCAGCTTGTCACAAACAGCCTCTTAAGGACCAGCAGGTCTGCTGTTGTTTGTTCTTACGTTGTGTTCTTTGTGTTCCATCCACCTCCTCCCGCCTCTCCATCATCGGCGGCAGACAACATTGATTATTTCATCAGGTTTCCAAAGCCTCTTTCGGAAGTCAGTGCTCGATAGAGGTACGCCTCTATAAGACGCTACATAATTGATAATAGGGAATATAACAGGTAACTGCGTAGTAGTTAAATTTGATAACGAAATTATTTCCCGACTCTAGTTCATCAGATTTCCTCTTACTTCTTAGCTTCCCAGGACCCATAGATTCACAAACCATGCAATGAATCATGAAAGCATTATGCTGAACATGAGCCTGGATTTTTTTTCTAGGTATACTTTCTGAATTTATCTGGCAAGTAACTGTGACGTATTAAGGAGTAAAGCGTATAATTCAGGGTAATCTTAGCGTCACTTTTTCAAAACTCGGCACTCCAGAGTTTGCAATCACAGCAGAGCTTAACGAATGCTTCACGCGCTTGTTCCTCAAATAGGCGCCGGAACACGTGGGTAATTTAAGACTTTGTTCCCAGGCGAAGCCTTGATATATTGAGATTTAGGTCATTCGAACAATTTCCGCCTTCCGCCAGTAAACTTACTTTAATTTGCAGTTTATCTCGATTAGTGCAAGCCAGATGGTCGGAAAACTGGCTGCTGCCGCTCGGTTTGTGTTCCTTCTCCACGACTCACGAAACCGTTTCTATTTCGAATGTTTTATTTTTTTTCATTGCATGTATCAGACTGACGAGGACGCGAGGCTTTGTTGTTCTCTATTTTGGTTTCTCTTCCCTCATTCACTTTACGAAAAATATCTGGTTTACATACAGACGCACAAAAAAAAAAAAATCGTTTTTGAGTTTCCTCGGTGCCTGCGGCCAGTGATGTGCGTCTGTCACACCCGCAGTATCAGGGTCTTCACTATCAACCAGGCTTTCCTTGGCACTTCACGAACTTTGATGTCCGTGATTTTGGACACGGTACAGACACAGTGTCTTAACGTGGTCTTCCGCATTACGCCTGGCCAGCGACTACTCGTCTGAGAGGTAACAGCTACGCCGATTCAAAAGACGTCTCGAGCGCTGCGAGACACACACACACACACACACACACACACACACACACACACACACCTGGCGTAATCAAAGACTATGTAAAGGAAGACGGGAAAGCTCTCCCGTTTAACTCAAAGAATACCGTAAGCACTATCAATCCGGTCAGCGCCATGTATTCAACCCTCGCGTAACTATTTTTTATATTTTTTATAGTGTACAATTTCAGGGTAAGCTGTTATATTTTATATGCATGGTTTTTTTCTTCTTTTCATTTCTTTTATTCCTGTGGAAAATACTGATTGCTCGTATGTTTTTTTTTCTCTTATGCAATAGGATATCATATGAAAATATGATATTCAATGTGATTCAATGAAAGCCAATAAAGTATGAAATTAGAATATATCTGCATTTATTTTACTTTCCAACCTGTGTTTTATGTAACACACACACACACACACACACACACGTGTGTGTGTGTGTGTGTGTGTGTGTGTGTGTGTGTGTCGCAGCGCTCGAGACGGCTTCAGACAACTTTGAATCGTCGTAGCTGTTTCCTCTCAGACAGTAGTCGCTGGCTGGTAATATATATATATATATATATATATATATATATATATATATATATATATATATATATATATATATATATATATATATATATATATATATATACACGTGTGTGTGTGTGTGTGTGTGTGTGTGTGTGTGTGTGTGTGTGTGTGTTACATAAAACACAGCGTGGAAAGTAAAATCAATGCAGATGTATTCTAATTTCATACTTTATTGGCTTTCATTGAATCACAGAAGCAAGATAGAAATTAGCAAAACAACACTCACAAGAGGCCAGAAAATTTGGAAACTACACAGATAGTACAAACTTAAAATGTAAGATCAACTGCATTAACAGATATGCGTCATATGCAGACATAATGGTTTTGAAATATAAAAAAAGTAAAGAAATGTTTACCAAGATCATATAATACAGCAATAAGAACAGGAAGGAAACACTGTTCATGAAGCAAAGAAAATGGATAGCGATTAGCACATACTAAGCAGGTAGCATAATTCTGCACATGAAAGACACACATAATAACCAGGCAGCATACATGTGTACGTACACATGAAACAAACATATAAAAAAGTAGGCAGCATACATGTGTACATGAAACAAACACATAATAAGCAGGCAGCATACATGTGTACATGAAACAAACACATAATAAGCAGGCAGCATACATGTGTACATGAAACAAACACATAATAAGCAGGCAGCATACATGTGTACATGAAGCAAACACATAATAAGCAGGCAGCATACATGTGTACATGAAACAAACACATAATAAGCAGGCAGTATGCATGTGTACATGAAACAAACACATAATAAGCAGGCAGTATGCATGTGTACATGAAGCAAACACATAATAAGCAGGCAGTATGCATGTGTACATGAAACAAACACATAATAAGCAGGCAGGATACATGTGTACATGAAGCAAACACATAATAAGCAGGCAGCATACATGTGTACATGAAGCAAACACATAATAAGCAGGCAGTATGCATGTGTACATGAAGCAAACACATAATAAGCAGGCAGCATACATGTGTACATGAAGCAAACACATAATAAGCAGGCAGCATACATGTGTACATGAAACAAACACATAATAAGCAGGCAGCATACATGTGTACATGAAACAAACACATAATAAGCAGGCAGCATACATGTGTACATGAAACAAACACATAATAAGCAGGCAGCATACATGTGTAGCCTACATGAAACACAGACATAATAAGCAGGCAGCATGCATGTGTACGTACACATGAAACAAACACCTAATAAGCAGGCAGCATGCAAGTGTACATGAAGCATATACAAATCACCACTTGGTAGATCATGCATGTGGCAAAAGAACAAACAATAACAAAAGAATGAGGTAAAAACTGTTTCACAAGGAGGGTAGTAGATGAGTTGAACAGGCTTAGCATTCAGATATGAGTGAATCTTTGATATGAGTGCAAATGCAATATATAGCTTGAAGAGAAGGTTAGATAAATTCATAAATGAAGATGAAAGATGATTTTAGGTAAATCTGCCTTGTGTAGGCCAACTGGCCTTATACGGACTCTACATGTTCTCATGTACTACACTGATTCAACTCATTATGGATATTCAATAATAAAACATTATTGCAACATAAGTTAATGCTTTATCGGTACTCACAGTTCCTTTTGATGTTCCACGTGTGAGTACCAGTGCCTTCCTCTCTTGGATTATCTGCAATAGTTAATTTTGTCAATGTCATAGAACCCAGAATAACATTCTTTTACTCATGTTCCTTATAAATTTTAATATAATTGCTTCAAAGGAAACATATAAGGTATTATCGCTTTCCATAATGACATGAAATCTATTAGTTCATTGTATTGCAAGATGCAAGGAATTGCTGTACTACATTTCATAATGAACAATAATTAATATACACCTTTTAGATTTTGATCTGGAACTGCATTTACACAAAGGCTTGACTTTGGTTTCTTTCCAATGTAATTCTTTCCTGAGAAGTGCTTGCTACAAAATGTGTGGTTTCTGTTTAATATTTCATATGGTAGTACTTTCAGTTCTTGAATATCACATGCATTTACCCATGCAAGGCATCTGAAAAGTACAATATAAAATTTAGCAGTTGGCAGAACTTGTAAAATAACATCAAATATTTATCAATCTAACTTAATTTAATCTATCATCATGCCGATCCTTTAAGGGCGTGATCATGGTACAGGAGTCTCCATTTGTTCATGTCCATACCCTCCACTTTTGCCCATCCCTCCTCTCTGTTAGGTATTTCAACACTCTGTCCCCCCACTTTATAGGGGGTCTTTCTTTCACATCCACAGCATCCAGTCCACTATATTTTCCTTGCCATCTCACTTTTTTTTCCATTTTCTCCAATTGATGAAATAATTTGTTGCATTTGACCACCTCTAACATTCCACAATTCGTTCCTTAATCTTGAAGAGACATACCAAATATTCTATATAAACTTCCATTGCTTTCACCATCCACCTTATTCACACCACATTCACATTTGAGTAAGTGCTTGTAAATTATTAAGAAATCCCGCACATGGGATACAACACAGTCCCATGATCCTATGCTTTTAAGCTTATAGTCATTATACCACAGGGACTGGCATGCCAACGGGTCTTTGGTACCCTTTAATCTTTTTGTGCCCCATCCTCAATGTTCCTTATTGTGACATGACACTAAGTTTAGCAAAACAAGGTGAGTAAACCAGGTGGGTGAGTAAACTACAAGCATTACAGAGGCACAACACATATACCTAAAAGTAACTATTCAAGATAACATAGGTCACATACACTCACAGAAATGTAAAGAAGATAGAAAAGGAGGTGGATTAGGTAGCAATTATAATCATTTATCTATCTATACATGATGCCTCCTTCCAAGAACTGCCTCTTATCCTTCTCTCTCCCCCTCCTCTCACACACTCTAGCACTTGTCCTCTCATCTCATTCGAGGTCTTCCTGTTGAACCCACCACATCTTCCATAATCAACATATACTCTATTTGTCATCTCACTTTTTGCCATTCTTGCCATGCGACCAAACCACCTCAGGGTGCTTGTGCTGGACTCCTAAACCACGCCACATTTTGTTGACATTAAACTTTAGCTTCCACATTTTGCACACACTATCAAACACATTTGCCAGCTTTTGTAGATCACTTGGTAAAATTACAGTTTAACACAATACATCCTACCTTATTTTTCTCTATCCCAATCCCAACAAACATGGGGACTTGGAAAAGCAGGGTTTTAGGGTGGGGGAAGCCAAATTACTAACCTAACCTAACCCGACCCGACATATACCTAAAGTACTAGCCGCCCCTGGACCCCCCCAAAGGGGTTATTAACCTAACCTAACCTGACATAAAGCGTCCTAGCCTTGGGGGCCTCGCTCCCCCAGGACCTTCACAAAGGGGTCGAACACGCGCACAACCATTTACGGCAGAACGGCGTTCAGTGAGTAAATATTTAGAAAATTTTGAAAATTCGTTTGAGTTGTTTATTATTTGAGCCACATGGTGTAACCACTATAAATGCTCCAAATTATGTGATCTACAACTTGAGCATGATCATAAGTACCTTGGGTGTATTGTGTTAAACTGATGAACAGCATCGAACCAAGTTAAATAAACTCATCTACCTCTTCCATTAGAAGTTGATTCAACTTGATCTCACACCTATTCTCGCAAACTGGCCTCATGTTCATTGCATAATAATAATGTGCTGAAGCTAAATAGGTACATAATGAAAACATGCAGATGTCATGTCTGCTTGACTTGCCCATTATTACAGAGATAAATTTATTTGTGACAGTTATTATGGGTGTCCTTACCTGTCTTTATCCTTTGGGAATACATGGAACACATGCTGTGGGTTTTCATTCTTATTCGTAGTGCAGATAACACATTTATGTCCTTGTCCACTCATCGTGTCTTTCTTGCATTCTTGAATTCCCGGTGTTGCGAGAAATACCTCAACGTAGAAATTAGTCGCTCTCCTGCCCACCACGCATGCGTACTAGGGGATACACTGCAGGAAAACCTTTGAATTTAGCTCGGAATGATAGGAGGAATAATTAGGCCGAGGAATAGAGATTATACGATAAGGTAAGTGTCAGACCAACAGGCCAAACAAGCAAGGACTGAGTGAACATCAAAGTAGGGTAATTCTTTTTAAAATTTTCCCTGTTTGTTTGTCATAAATCTTTCTGTTGATTAAAAGTGACGCTCTGATATCCGTGCATGTATTGAATCTAATACAGGACAAGTGAACGATAGCGGTGTGTGATGTATATTAAAATGAAAGCGAGTTGGACCTGTCAATGCGAGCTATTTTGCGGTTGCCAGCTAATTCCTACAAGACCGGCTTACCGTATGTAAACATGCAGACGACACACACTGACAAGCAGCGCCATCTGTTCAACCCACGCCTAACTTCTGCGGCGTAATGAAGACCTGGTCGCCGGGCAGCGGTGTGAGGTGAGCGAGTTGTACACCCACGAGTACCTCATCGCGGACGGCGCCGCCTCCACCTGGCAGGTCACGTTCACCCGATGCTGGCCGGCCGGCAGCACAAGCGCCGCACCGCCCGCCGCGCACACCGGGGCGTCTGGGGGAGAAAGAAGAGCCTGGTGAGGGGATGCAGGTCATGCAGCGGCGGCGGCGGTGATGGTGGTGGAGGAGTGGTGGTGGTGGCGGTGATGGTGGTGATGGTACTGGTGATGGTGATGGTGATGGTACTGGTGCTGGTGCTGGTGCTGCTGGTGCTGATAGTGGTGGTAGTGGTGGTGCTGGTGGTGGTGGTGTTGGTGGTGTTGGTGGTGGTGGGTAGGCAGGTAGTTAAATAATTAGTTTAATAGCTTGTCAAACAGCTAGTAAGAGTTAGCTGGTTAGATATTTAGTTAGATAGTTAAATAGTTAGTGAAGCAGTCTTTTTTTTAGTATTTTGTGTTCCTGTCATATTTTTTTGTGTTGATCCTTTTTTTTATTATCCATTTTTTGGTGTTTTTTTACATTTTTTTTTTCTCTTTTATTATATCATTCATTTTGTGATGTTCTGTGTTGGTCTGGATGAACCTCTTTGTCCCCATAAAAGACTCACCCACAATTTTGTTGGTGATGATGTTAGGGTTGAAAAGTGGATGATGTGTTTTATTTTATTATATTTTTATTTAATTTTACTATATTTATTTATTTATTTATTTATTTGTTTATTTCATTTCATTTTTTTTAAGTTTTATATATTTTCTACGTATTTTATTTTTTATTGGTGTTTTTTTTTCTTTTTTTTTTCCTTTTTACATAGTTTTATTGCTGTTCTTTTTTTCGATGTTGGTTTTCTTTTTCGATGTTTTCTTCACTTTTATATCATCATTTCTTGGTGTTCTTTGTTGGTCTGGGTGAGCCTCTTTCCTCCCAGAAGAGACCCACCCATAATTTTGGCGATGTTAATGTTAGGGCCGAAAGGTGGATGATGTTTCTTTTCTTTTCTCGATGTTGTTCTTGTATATTTTCCTTATTTTCCTTTTCTGATTTTTTTTTTCTGCATTATTTTGGGGGCGTTTTGATTACATTATCCTTTTTTCCGTTCTTTTTATAACATACATTTTTTGGTCTTCTGTTTTAGTCTGGATGATACGTGTGTATCTTATGCTTTTCTCGATGTTATTTTCTAAACAATCCTTTTTTTGGTGTTCTATCTTATCCTTTTTTCCGGTTCTTATTTCATATTACTCTTTTCTTGTGTTCATTTCTATTATACCTTCTTTTGTTGATTCCCCTTGGTGGGTTGTCTACGACACCTATAACGAGCCCCACCTACCTGGTTGGTTGGCTGTGTGTGTGTGTGTGTGTGTGTGTGGGGGGGGGGGGGTTGAATTCGGAGTTTTCCTTCTCCTAAGATGAGGCCAACATTTAACATCGTTTGTTTTATGTAAAATCTGAAGCGTTCTTCGTAGCAACGGATGAAGGCAGGGCCGTATACCTCACAGTCCATCGTGGGCCATCCACTAATACCCGAGGGGCCCTCAGCTAAATGTTAATGTTCGTGGGTCTTTTAAACTGAAAAAAGCTCGATAAAACTGCCTACATTCATCTAAAATAGTTTATTCCATAATAGCGTATCAAATTTTGTTATTTTTTCAACTCGGTCAAACATATGCCCTTGTGCTAAACTAGAAAGGAATAGGTAAAATACTCATAATTTTTTCGAATGGTAACTATTCACAAATACATCTGTTAAGTAAAAAGATATAACCGTGTTTAACTTTTTTGTTGCCAGAAATAAGATATTATATTCATGCATAATGCGTGCATTACATGCCTTAGGTCCATTTAACATTAGTTATTTCCCAGTGTGTCGCGTAGGTGCTCTTTTCTTCCATATCTGTTCCCTTTTTTCCTGTGTCCGCCCATTGCCATTTCTTAATTACCTCCGCCAACGAAGTTGGGAGGAGGTTATATTGTCGGTCCGGTCAGTATGTATGTATGTAGTGTTTATTTATTTATTTTTTTGTTTGTTCGTACGCAGTCTCCTGTGCACAATTTTGCGGATATCTCAACCAATTTTTCAGGCAAACTTCGTGTCCATCCAGAATAGAACCTATGAAATTTATGATGTCAAAAGTCAAAGGTCAAGGTCAAGGTCAAGGTCGCACAAAACGTCAGATTGGCCATAGCTTCTCTTCTCGTCATCGTAGACATTTCAGACTTGGTTCATATTTTAGCTCATGGAAAGACGCACCTTGCATGGCCTTGACCTTTACCTTTGACCTTGACCTCGAAAAGTTTACCAAGGTCAAAGTTTCCAAAAAAATAAAATTTCATCAAATTTCGAAACAAATGCATCCATATGATGCACCTTGCATGTCCTTGACCTTGCCATTTTGACCTTGACCTCGAAAAGTTCGCCCAAGCTCAAAGTTTCCAAAAAAAAAAAAAAAAAAAAAAAAATTTCATCAAATTTCGAAACAAATGCTTCCAAAACTAATGCTAATTATGAACTTTACATTTCTGCCCAGAATCGTGCCAGATCTATTCTCCGACTAATCAAAAACTCTTTCATTAATATAAAATGCCAAAACCTTGCTTTCTCTTGTTATAGTAGGATATCAATGTATTATTATTATTTAATATCACCACGAATTAGGCATACAATTGTCAATGGAAAAACCCACGACAGATAGATCACGCCACCTTATAGGAATGTCGTCCGTCAGTGTTTACCGTCTCAGTTTTGTATACTTCGTACTCCGATGGTGCGTGGAGGTCACCTTGACGTACGTGACCAATTGTAACAATTATTTTCCAACCTGTAACTCGCCTCTCCTTCACGAGTGTCCGACTGACACACAACGACAGTCGCTCTCGCTCCGTCGCTTCTTGTACATAAAGGCTACGAATATAATTCGCCTTAAGGAAGCTGAAGTCTTAATCAACACCCTTTAAACGCCCCCCGACAAGCCCGTTACACTCTAACTTCCCGTGACTTCTGGCATCTAGCCAAAAACATCTCCTCCAACTTCACTTCTTCATCTTTCCCTTCACTCCTCAGTCCTGACGGCAACACTGCCGTCTCATCTATCTCTAAAGCTGAACTCTTCTCTCAAACTTTTTAAAAAAACTCCGCTCTGGACGATTCTGGGCATATTCCTCCTACTAATCCCCCTCTGACTCCTTTATGCCTGTTATAAAGATTCTTCTAAATGATGTTTTCTATGCCCTCTCTGGCCTCAATCCTCAGAAGGCTTATGGACCTGATGGAGTGCCTCCTATTGTCCTTAAAAACTGTGCCTCCGTGCTGTCACCCTGCCTGGTCAAACTCTTTCGCCTCTGCCTGTCAACATCTACCTTTCCTTCCTGCTGGAAGTATGCCTTCATACAGCCTGTGCCTAAGAAGGGTGACCGTTCCAATCCCTCAAACTACCGTCCTATAGCTTTACTTTCTTGTCTATCTAAAGCTTTTGAATCAATCCTTAACCGGAAGATTCAAAAGGACCTTTCCACTTCTGACCTTCTCTCTGATCGCCAGTATGGGTTCCTTAAGGGGCGTTCTACTGGCGATCTCCTAGCCTTCTTAACTGACTCTTGGTCATCCTCTCTTAGCCGTTTCGGTGAAACCTTTGCTATTGCGCTGGACATATCAAAAGCTTTTGATAGGGTCTGGCACAAATCTTTGCTTTCTAAACTACCCTCCTACGGTTTCTAACCTTCTCTCTGTACCTTTATCTCCAGTTTCCTTTCTGACCGTTCTATTTCTGCTGTGGTAGACGGTCACTGTTCTTCCCCTAAACCTATTAACAGTGGTGTCCCACAGGGTTCTGTCCTATCTCCCACTCTCTTTCTGTTGTTCATTGATGATCTTCTTTCCAAAACGAACTGTCCTATGCATTCCTACAGCGATGATTGCACTCTGCATTACTCAACTTCTTTTAATAGAAGACCCACCCTACAGGAACTTAACGACTCAAGGCTGGAGGCTGCAGAACGCTTAGCCTCAGACCTTACTATTATTTCCGATTGGGGCAAGAGGAACCTGGTGTCCTTCAACGCCTCAAAAACACAGTTTCTCCACCTATAAACTCGACACAATCTTCCAAACAACTATCCCCTATTCTTTGACAACACCCACCTATCACCTTCCTCAACACTAAACATCCTCGGTCTATCCTTAACTCAAAATCTCAACTGGAAACTTCATATCTCATCTCTTACTAAATCAGCTTCCTCGAGGCTGGGCGTTCTGTACCGTCTCCGCTAGTTCTTCTCCCCCGCACGGTTGCTGTCCATTTACAGGGGCCTTGTCCGCCCTCGTAAGGAGTATGCATCTCATGTGTGTGTGTGTGTGTGGGGGGGGGGGGGGGAGGGGGGGTCCACTCACACAGCTCTCCTTGACAGAGTGGAATCAAAGGCGCTTTGTCTCATCAGCTCTCCTCCTCATACTGATAGTCTTCTACCTCTCAAATTCCGCCGCCATGTTGCCTCTCTTTCTATCTTCTATTGATATTTTCATGCTGACTGCTCTTCTGAACTTGCTAACTGCATGCCTCACCTACTCCCGCGGCCCCGCTGCACAAGACTTTCTACTCATGCTCATCCCTGTACTGTCCAAACCCCTTATGCAAGAGTTAACCAGCATCTTCACTCTTTCATCCCTCACGCTGGTAAACTCTGGAACAATCTTCCTTCATCTGTATTTCCTCCTGCCTATGACTTGAACTCTTTCAAGAGGAGGGTATCAGGACACCTCTCCTCCCGAAATTGACCTCTGATTTTGAACACTCCTTTAATCTCTGTTCTGGAGCAGTAAGTAGCGGGCCTTTTCTTTTTTTTTTTTCATTACGCCCTTGAACTGTCTCCGTAGCTGTAAAAAAAAAAAAAAAAAATGGTGCATAGGATAACAGTTAAAGCCCATACCAATTTTCAGGACGATCTTTGGCGGAGGTGTGCACTCTACGAGTGCTATGCGTCTAGTTTTAACTGCCTTTCTACCTACTACACCCCCAGGATTGTTACTAATCAGACCAGAAAACATCCATTGCCTGCTTACTCTATTATTATTATTATTATTATTATTATTATTATTATTACTTTTTATCATCATCGTATAGAGTAGTAGTATTTAAACTAGTATTAGCCTATTACTCTTTATTACTCTCCACATATACTTTACTTCCAGTTACGCATTTTGCTTTGTACATTTGCGTCATATTATTACCAACAGTGAATATCAGATCGTTGGATCATTATTACAGGGAATATCAGATATATGGATAATTTTTGGAGGTGATCATTATCTAGTAAAGTGGTTCGTGGAAGCATACATTCCACGTTCTTTCTCTTCTCCTCATGCTAAAAAGCCTTGGTTCAATAATACTTGTTCTCGTGCTATTAAAGATAGAGAGGCAGCTCACAAAAGGTTCCAGAGCCTTCGAACTCCCGCTAACTTTGACCTTTACATTTCAGCCCAGAATCGTGCCAAATTTATTCTCCAACTTACCAAAACTTCTTTTATCAATAGAAAATGTCAACCCCTTCCTTCTTTTAATTCTTCCCGTGACTTCTGGCATCTAGCCAAAAGTATCTCCTCCAATTTCACTTCTTCCTCTTCCCCTCCTCTCCTTAACCCTGACGGCAGCATTGCCGTCTCATCTATCTCTAAGGCTGAACTCTTCGCTCAAACTTTCTGTCAGAACTCAACCCCGGACGATTCTGGGCATATTCCTTCTACTCATCCCCCCTCTGACTCCTTTATGCCTGTTATTAAGAATCTTCTAAATGATGTTTTCTATGCCCTCTCTGCCCTCAACTCTCAGAAGGCTTATGGATCTGATGGAGTGCCTCCTATTGTCCTTAAAAACTGTGCTTCTGTGCTGACACCCTGCCTGGTCAAACTCTTTTGTCTCTGCCTATCAACATCTATCTTTCCTTCCTGCTGGAAGTATGCCTTTGTACAGCCTGTGCCTAAGAAGGGTGACCGTTCCAATCCCTCAAACTACCGCCCTATAGCTTTACTTTCCTGTCTATCTAAAGCTTTTGAATCAATCCTTAACCGGAAGATTCAAAAGCACCTTTCCACTTCTAACCTTCTATCTGATCGCCAGTATGGATTCCGCAAGGGGCGTTCTACTGGCGACCTTCTTGCTCTCATAACTGACTCTTGGTCATCCTCTCTTAGCCGTTTCGGTGAAACTTTCTCTGTTGCGCTAGACATATCGAAAGCCTTCGATAGAGTCTGGCACCAGTCTTTGCTTTCTAAACTGCCCTCTTTCGGATTATATCCCTCTCTCTGTTCCTTTATCTCCAGTTTCCTTTCCGGCCGTTCTATCTCTGCGGTGGTAGACGGTCACTGCTCTTCCCCTAAACCTATCAACAGTGGCGTTCCACAGGGCTCTGTCCTATCACCCACTCTCTTCCTGTTATTCATCAATGATCTTCTTTCCATAACAAACTGTCCTGTCCACTCATAGGCCGATGACTCCACTCTGCATTATTCAACTTCTTTCAATAGAAGACCCTCTCAACAGGAAGTACACGACTCCAGACTGGAGGCTGCAAAACGCTTAACCTCAGACCTTGCTGTCATTCCCGATTGGGGCAGAAGGAACCTTGTGTCCTTCAATGCCTCAAAAACTCAATTTCTCCACCTATCAACTCGACACAATCTTCCAAACACCTATCCCCTATTCTTCGACAACACTCAGCTGTCACCGTCTTCAACACTAAACATCCTCGGTCTATCCATAACTCAAAATCTTAACTGGAAACTTCATATCTCCTCTCTCGCTAAATCAGCTTCCTCGAGGTTGGGCGTTCTGTATCGTCTCCGCCAGTTCTTCTCCCCCGCGCAGTTGCTATCCATATACAGGGGCCCTGTCCGACCTCGTATGGAGTATGCATCTCACGTGTCTGGAGGCTCCACTCACACAGTTTTTTTGGACAGAGTGGAGTCTAAGGCTCTTCGTCTCATCAGCTCTCCTCCTACTGATAGTCTTCTACCTCTTAAATTCCGCCGCGATGTTGCCTCTCTTTCTATCTTCTATCGATATTTCCACGCTGACTGCTCTTCTGAACTTGCTAACTGCATGCCTCCCCCCCTCCCGCGGCCCCGCTGCACACGACTTTCTACTCATGCTCATCCCTATACTGTCCAAACCCCTTATGCAAGAGTTAACCAGCATCTTCACTCTTTCATCCCTCACGCTGGTAAACTCTGGAACAATCTTCCTTCATCTGTATTTCCTCCTGTCTAAGACTACGAGGGTATCAGGACATCTTTCCTCCCGAAATTGACCTTTCTTTCGGCCACCTCTTTTGATTCTTTTTAAGAGCAGCGAGTAGCGGGCTTTTTTTTATTATTGTTTTTTTTGTTGTGCCCTTGAGCGGTCTCCTTTGTTGTAAAAGAAAAAAAAAAGTGTATGTGGGGTTCTTTTCGACTGAGATGGCGTCTAGAGCTAGCATGATCATCATTCTTTATTTTGATGACAAAGACCATGTCAAAATTTGCCACATTAAATGAGAAATTACATAAAGTTCGGCAGATTTTCCTCGTCGCCAAGCCATCCTCCAGCAGCGCTCCGACACCCATGATCGCACATGCATTTTTCACAAAAAATAGGATACCAATCACATTTGCATCGACATATATCCACAGGTGAATACTTAGGCCATGTTCACACCAAGCTGTGACACCTGAGATTCATTAATAATGACAGGGGAAGGAAAAATGTAGGGCCTTTCTGTCTCTAATTAAGCGACGTCAATGAAACCGTACACGGCCTGAGATGGTACCAAGACCTGTTTGTAACAACTACATCAACACCAACTGCTCCCACTACTGCTGCAAGCCTGCATCTCCTTGCCATTTCAACGTAATGGAGCAAAATAACCCCGGTCAAAAGTAAGTCTTTGAATCATATTTTTACCTTTTTCCCCTCTTTCAGGTCAGGTTAGGTTAAGGGCGAGGTTAAGTTATGGGCTATGTTAGGTTATGTTAAGGATTAGGTTAGTATAGGATACTTAATATGGGGATCAAAGAGCCCCGGCTAGGAGGTTATAATGTTGGTTTTGGGAAATTTACATAGATTTGTTGGAAATTCTTGCCAAATCTCGCCTATTTAGGCCTCCCCCACCATAAACTCTGCTTTTCCGACAAGTCCTCAGGTTTGTTGGGGCTAGGGAGGGATGACAACACAAAGAGTTGGAGCAGTAGTTGTAAAGATATACCATTTTGAACCCAAAATATATGCGTAAAAATTCCAAGCAATGCTGATAGCGATTATTTAAAAGATGGCGTTGACTACTGACCAAGACGGCATTAGACATTGATCAAGATGGGGTTAGGGTATTGACCAAGGTGGCATTAGGTTTGTTTGAGTACCTATGTTAGATTTAGGCTGGGTTAGCTCTATAGGTTTAATTATACGAGCATGCGAACAAAATTTTTTTTTTTTTGGGGGGGGAACATATACTGTACTATAAGTTCACCTGTCTCAGATTTTCAGATGAAACTACACTTTTTTGGTAGATTTTTGTGCTTTGAATAAATCTAGTATATAACCATTTTCATTGCAAATCAACGTTTCTTTATACTCTTCCCCCACATAACTGAAGGATTTCCGAGAAAAATAAGCAGATTCATACAAAAAACACAAAAATCTACCAGAAAAATGTATTTTCATCTCCAAGCATGTGGTAAAGTTGCAGTTTTGGGCAATATTCCCTAACCTAATCTAACTTAACACATTGGTTGGTACTTATTGGCACTGGATCAGTACCTAACTCCACTTTGGCCATTACTATCATCATTTTGCTCAATACTTATCGCCATCGGGTCAGCACGTTTAGATTTGAATCCCCTCCTCTACCCCCTTTATTTTCTTCCCCCGCAGACCATCATGGTGCAGGTTAATGTGGATGGATTCTGGATGAAATGATATATTATATAAAAAATAATGTCTCAGGAATGAGCATTCTGGCAGTAAGATATACACCGTTGTGTTGTATGTGACCCAAGTTCTTCATTAAAAACAACAATGTTTTTTTGCAATGAGATAGGTGAACTTATCAATTTTTGGTGTTTTGATTGCTTTGTTAATTGTTTTCGTCACAAATGTAAAGTTTCTGAGGAGGAATGAGGTGATAAAAACTGAATTACGACAGAAACAATGAGGAGATTCATTTAAAACACATCTAAATCTACCAGAAGAATGTATTTTCATCTGCCATTAGGAGACAGGTCCTAATCTTAATACTGTATTCATAAACCGTTTATTCAAATGGAATTTTTTTTTTCACTGGAAAGCAATAAAAGTGAGTGTGTCAATTTTTCAATTTTCAAGTTCACAATTTTATATTATTCCTGAAAAAGAAACTATCTTCATAAGGAAAACCATCATGAAATGCACAGGAAAAAAATGTCTGTGCCTTAATATAATCTAAACGAAACCTAACCCAACCTGGTCAGACCTTAATGCCACCTGGTCAGTACTAATGTTCCTCGTCAGAACCTAACGCCACCTGGTCAGTATGACCTTTGCACCACCCTATCTTTCGACCTATCTCTTTGTCAGAGGGATATATATTCTATCCATAGGGTAGCTTTCTAATGTGGACTGCATTTTAACACCGATAAGAGTGTAGTACTAAGATGTCAGACTTGTCTCTGGAACCAGTATATAGACTCTTGGGTATTCTGGTTGATAACAGTCTAAAATTCCACTTTCACCTCAAAATCACCGTCAGTAAAGTAGCAGGACTGGCTAACAGTTTGTTGAGGTCCACTCTTTGCACAAATATTGAGTTCATGGTATCCCTTTCTAAAATCCTTTGTTAGAGTTAGGGTCCCCTTACCAGATGGACCTAACCGATTGACAGTCTCTCAGAGCTAAACTATTTTGATTGCACAAGAACTCTGAAATCTTCACTCAGTATGTAGTAGGCTACTTAGATCAGATTTAATTAAATTGTTTTTCATAAGGGAACTATTGGTTTTGAATTACCACCCAAGCTAGGTCAGACAGGGGCTGCCTTATGTAGGCCAGAAGAATTTTGGTATACCTATAATGTTTTTAGACTCCCAACATATTGTTATCTGATGGCTGCAACAATATTCTTATTAAGAATGTATGTTCATTTTCAGTGAGCGAGAGTTTGTGCGTTTGCACACTGTGAAGCAGTGGCTGCGAGGGGAAGAGCCCAATATGTTACCTATGAATAGCTGGATAATTTTATTCCACAGGAACCTCATACGAGTGTGTGTGTGTGTGTGTGTGTGTGTGTGTGTGTGTGTGTGTGTGTGTATTCATATATATATATATATATATATATATATATATATATATATATATATATATATATATATATATATATATATATATATTCCATTCTTATAAATTAAATATGTAGCTACTTAAGATAACATTTCTTTTCCTGACTTATCAGTGAAGCTATATATTATCTCCAGAGTTTATTAAAATATATTTTGTTTGGCTATTATAACTAAAGGGAAACATGCGACATTATTAAGGCTAAGTTAATCATATTATTGCATAATTTTTATAATTTTTTCCAATCCTACCAGGGTGAAAATTGTCATGGAATAATGTAAGTAGGTGACATAATGTCAATGTTTCAGAATGCTGCAAAAATATGCATGTGGATTATTTTACTATGCTTTGGTGTTGGTGCTTATGAGTGCTACAGAATGCTGGTATGTACTTATATACTTTTGCTTTATTTTTAACAGGGTTGTGATTTGCTTATGATTGCTACAGAATACTGATATGTATATATACTTTTGCTTTATTTTTTAACAGGGCTGGGTTTTGCTTATGATTGCTACAGAGTGCTGATATATATATATATATATATATATATATATATATATATATATATATATATATATATATATATATATATATATATATATACTTTTGCTTTATTTTTAACAGGGTTATGAATGATATTATGTTGGCTGTCTTGTCACTGTAATTACAAATATAAATTTCTATCATGCATGTATTCTACATACGTATAAGAAACTAATGACTGTAGCTGAATGAGATTGAAATCACCAAGATAACAAGAGTAAGTTTAGTATTGTGATTTGGGTTGTCATGAAAGTCATTGGCACAGTGCAAGTCATCTTTTCCTGTGCCAAAATTCTTATGCTTGACCAGGGGCGTTTCTAGGGTTCAAAAACATTCGGGGCTAAGAGAAGAACATCAGGGGCTGAAGTTAACAGTGAGCGAAAAAAAAAATGTGGGGGGGGAACTGTTTGCGTTCACCACCATGCACCTAAGATCAACACATACAGCTACACTCCCAGATTGCACAGTAAACTACAAACTGCTCAAACTACTGGTATATGGCTTCAAAATGTAATCTTTAGTATGAACTACATCAATAACATCAGCTCCGTTCAAACAGTGGATACTATTTATTTATTATTTTTTGGAGGGACGGGGGCACGGGGCCCGGGGGTGAAAAAAGGTTCGGGGCTAGAGTCAAAACATTCGGGGCTCAAGCCCCGGAAGTCCAAGGCTAACGACGCCGTTGAGCTTGTCCTTATTTTCCCTTTGTTGGTGGTGGGTGAAAAATTGGATATTGATTTCTAGGTCGCGTGTTTGATGTATTGTGTCTCGTCACTGCAGTGCCTCTTGCTGACATGCATGCCTGTGTGAGTCATTGTAAAAATGGGGCCTATACCCTCTGCCTCATAAAACACAGTACCATTCAGGGGAAAAACCCAAGATTCAACCAAAAATTCATACAACATAAATATTGAAAAAAAAGGAGCTTATTGTCTGTGTTCCTATTGCCAAATGCCAGATATTTTATATGTATATGGCAGGAACAAAAGCATGTGTCTGGATATAAAGTTATAAATATGTGTGTATGTGTGTGTGTGTGTGTGCACGCGCTGGATTAAAGGGAAAACGAAGCACAATGGACAATGCGATTGCTATAAATTCTCATGCATGATTTTACAGATAAACTATATCTCATCAAAGGGGCCGAGGGGAGGAGGCAGCAGGTTCTCCTGCATCAGGAGGACATATTGCGCATCCTTGCCCAGTATCATGATGATGCAGGCCACTGTGGTCAACATACCACAGAGGAAAACATTGCCTCCTATATTTTTACTGGCCAAGGATGAGGGATTATGTCAAAGACTATGTAAGTGATTAGACAGTACATTGCGTGTTCAGTTTCACCATGTCAGTGAAGCTTATACATGTGAAAAGTCCTATTGTAAAGAAGAGAAATATTGTCTCTGTGAAGTTAACAAGTTGCCTGTATCAGATTGCATCTTGATTATTGAGAAACATTTTAGTCGTATCACTTGTATATTTTTGCAATAAAATCAATGAATTTCAAATGTATTTTATTTTTCATCATTATTCTTATTAGCGCTTCTATGTTAAGACTCAAAAGCCGTTTGGAATTCAATTCTTACAACTATTAACGGTTTCTTGATATTAAAACTCCTTTGAACACAATAGTTTCATTTAAATGAATTATTTGCTGTTTTCCTATTTTCAGTGCAGGCGTTCTCTCTGGACCCTGGTCCTATGCTTGTTATTTTCTTTAAGATGATTTTGTATTTCATTTCTTACTGTTCCCAGTTATAGCTTATATGTTGTATCTGTTAGTGCTATTGGTCTTAAAAGTCCCTTATACATGGTTGGCTTTGCCTTCTATTTATTAATTATTATTTGATAATTTCCAAGTGTTTTGGAATACAGGAATAATACCACTATTCCTTTATTCCTGTATTAAAAACATTACATAATGCATTCAATATATCTGTCTTAATTCCATAGAGGGGTAGGCTCAGACTAGACATCACACCCTCACACCCTCTGGCTGTTTGTAATGTATATACAAAAGAGTAAATGCAAGTCTACACATTTGTTTCCATAATACTGTTTGGTGGTGCAGATATGGATATAATTTGGTGATGCAACTATACATTTCATATCTATAATATTGTGGTAGCTGCAAATGTTCACGTTATGTTTATCTCACATTGTGTAGAATGTAGATGAAAGACTAGAAAAGTTCCATTGTCTTTGCAACATCAAAAACGGATTTCCAATAAACATTTTTTTTTTCATCTACTGCATAAAATAACCCCATCCTTCTCGTGCACACTTCATATCATAATTTAAGGTTGCATCTCCTTAAATTACTTGTTCACAACACCACCCGCAATATGCAGTCCTGAAACAATATGTTGTTGAATTGTTTCTACACTCCTCATTAGAGAGAGAGAGAGAGAGAGAGAGAGAGAGAGAGAGAGAGAGAGAGAGAGAGAGAGAGAGAGAGAGAATCATCTTTTTCAAGCTTAACTTACCATCTTCTGTAGGGTAATATGTTTTAGCTTTTTGATAAGTAATATTTGGTAAATTTATTGGTGTCCCTATCATGATTTTCTCATGTACTGACTCTCAGGTTGATCATATTTCCTAGGCACAGCTAGTGTAAGTACTTTATCATGATTTAATGTTTTGAAAAATATTGGTGAGTATTTATTAACAGATTTGTGGTTTCTCCATGTTAGGTTAGTTGCCCCGTCAAGTGTTGCCTAACATAACATCGCTCCTTAAAACCTTCTCATATCTATCTATCTATCTATATATATATATATATATATATATATATATATATATATATATATATATATATATATATATATATATATATATATATATATATATATATATATATATATATATATATATATATATATATATATATATATATATATATATATATATATATATATATATATATATATATATGTATACACACACACACACACACATACATATATATATATATATATATATATATATATATATATATATATATATATATATATATATATATATATATGAAGAACGATACCTACGTGTGATATTATGTAGAGCCATTATACATCAATTCTGAAAGCATATTAACACCTATCCTCACCTTAATTAACAGCTCTGTAAAAACACTCATATTAATATTCACATGATGTAAACTACGTAATGTATAGTGTTCTGAAAAAAAAATGAAAAAAAAAATCAATATCAGGTCAAAGGTACAATTACGGCATGAAATATTGTAATGATTATCTCAGCTGTCTTTGACATTAAATTTTCTTTTATCGCCAGACGCCTTGGTCCTTGGTACCATCTCAGGCCGTGTACGGCTTCATGGACGTCGCTTAATTAGAGACAGGAAGGCCCTACAATTTTCCTTCCCCTGTCATTATCAATGAATCTCAGGTGTCGCAACTTGGTGTGAACATGGCCTAAGTATTCACCTGTGGAAATATGTCGATGGAAATGTGATTGATATCCTATTTTTTTGTGAAAAATGAATGTGCGATCATGGGTGTCGGAGCGCTGCTGGAGGATGGCTTGGCGACGAGGAAAAGCTGCCGAACTTTATGTAATTTCTGATTTACTATGGCGAATTTTGCGTTTTCCTTCTTTATGTAGATACATAAAGCGTTAATTTACCCATACATGTCAACAGAACGATCTTACAACATATAATAATGAAGAAATCTGAGGCATATAGATGCCCAGGCTCAATTCTGCCCGAGGCTCAATTTTGCCAATGACAGGGACGTATATTTTTCTTCCCCTGTCATTATTAACGAATCTCAGGTGTCGGAACTTGGTGTGAACATGCCCTAAGTATTCACCTGTGGAAATATGTTGATGTGAATGTGATTGGTATCCTATTTTCTGAGAAAAATGAATGTGCGATCATGGGTGTCGGAGCGCTGCTGGAGGATGGCTTGGCGACGAGGAAAAGCTGCCGAACTTTATGTAATTTCTCATTTAATGTGGCAAATTTTGACATGGTCTTTGTCATCATAATAAAGAATGATGATCATGCTAGCTCTAGACGCCATATCAGCCGAAAAAAAACCCACATACACGAGCTTGATCTAAGATTACAGAGGGATGTGGATGCCCGGGCTCAATTCCGTGGCTCCGTGCTACGCTGAGGCAAGCGACATCTCGGCGAAAATTGAGTACTTAAACTCATCAGATAGGCCATTTCAGGCAGCATTTTGTAGTGTATGTTTAAAGGATGAATGCGTAAAAATGTGGGGGCTAAGGGGAAAAAAAAGAAGACTCTTTATTCAAACGCTGCTCAGCGCTCCTCTCCAAACTGTAGTGAGGCAAACGCCAGGGCGACGGGCCGCCGCCTGTCAACAGCTGCCCATACACCTTTCGGAGCCCATGACGATAACAGGTAAACATTGCCTTTGTTGTATTTTACCTCTGTTCAGTGATTTTATCAGATTTCATAATGGAATTTTTATATGAATAAGTTTGTCATAAAAAGTATAACCCTCCACATTCAAAATAAATTTCTTGCTCAATATTTTAAGGAGACAGAACGCTGAAATTTATTTTGAAACACTGGAAGCCTAGCATATAATATTCTTCAGTCTTTTCTATAGTCAGCTTAATGTCACAGACAAAAGCAAATAAAATGCAAACACCTGTGCAAACACCTATCGTATTGATAAAAAGAAAACATGCCACTGTAGTGAAATAATAATAATGATAAAAAGACAATCATGAAAGAATAAATATTGTCTGCGATGATTCGAGAATTTGTAATCACTTTTTTGCTGCATATCATTATTATTGCTATGATATTATCAAATGATTGTTATTATTATTATTATACTCAATATAATAATAATCTTCATGATTTAATAGTTATTATAAGCTGTTAAAACAGGTGAATGTAATTTCCTTTACGACTTGCTCAAGTAGCCTAATAAGGCTAATAAGGTAATACCTGGCATATTTGGAAAAAAAAACTTTTCTTTCTGAAAATCACCAATACTTTTTTGTTGCATTAATTATTATTATTATTATTATTATTATTATCATTATTACTGTTATTTATTATTATTATTATTATTATTATTATTATTATTATTATTATCACTATTATTGTTATAATTATTATTATTATTATTATTATTATTATTGTTATTATTATTATTATTGTTATTATTATTATTATTATTATTATTATTATTATTATTATTATCATTATTATTATAATTATTATTATTATTATTATTATTATTATTATTATTATTACTTATAAATGTTATTATTATTGATTTCATATTAGTTACAATAAATACTACCATTATTCATATACTATAAAAGAACTGAGGTTTAGAATCAGTTGCTTCCATTATTTATAAGCTTATTCATATGTCAAAAAAAAAAAAAATATATATATATATATATATATATATATATATATATATATATATATATATATATATATATATATATACGTATATATATATATATATATATATATATATATATATATATATATATATATATATATATATATATATATTTATATATATATATATATTTTAATGAAGGAACTATTTCGCTAACTCCCATATGTAAAGATAGTGGTCAGAAGAATACCCAAGATCAAGAGGTGGTATTTTGACACTCTTTGTTTGAAAGAGTTCAGCTTGTTGCAAGGTAGAATGATAGTGATAGAGAGTGTCATGCAATTTGACAGGGACCATAAAATTTTAAAACCCTTCTCTTCATACATAAGTGAAATATATATCGCATGCGAATTTAAATGTCATAAAATATTCTTATATCTATCTATTTTATATATATATATATATATATATATATATATATATATATATATATATATATATATATATATATATATATATATATATATATATATATATATATATTGAGGGTGTATATGGGCAGGAGTCTTTCTCTAATGCATATCTCATTGAATGTGATAGCTAGTTGAGCATTGATTATTTTTCTTAAGATATTCTCCTTATATCTTATGATAGTCTTAAACTCTTTCTTAATCGGCTGTATGACTTCGCCGAAGCTAGTCATGTTCGCTAGATCGCGATTTCGGGTCCTAGACCCTTCCTCAGTAGCGAGGTCTTTCCTTGGTAAGGATACCGGAGAGAATGGCTTGTGTGGTTTTTCGTTTCGTTTCTAGGATTCACCCCCTAAAAAGGGGGAACGGGCCTTTGTCCGTGGACGGCCCGTCGCAGAGGAGAACCCGCCGCGGGCGTGCGGCGGGTGGGGGAACCCTTCCGTCGCGGCATAAGCCGGCGAGCAGCGACGGAGGAACGGGCCCTCCGAGCTCCGGCTCAGGAGCAGCCCGCTCGTGTGGGCGAGCAATGCAAGCTCGTTGCGGGACGCCTCCTCCGCCGCCACAGCCACGGGTAACAGCCGGCGAGCAGCGACGGAGGCACGGGCTCTCTGGGCAGGCGCCCAGCAGACACCCGCAGCGGTGCACGGGCGAGCAGCCGACCGGTCGACTTGACTGCCGCGGTGGGGCCCTAAGGCTACGTCCGCACTAGGCAGCGGAACGCTGCTTCTGTTTTTCGCTGCCGCTGCCTGTGCTATCTGCATTAGGCTGTTTTTCGCTGCCGCTGCCTGTGCTATCTGCAGCTATTTTTCGCTGCTCGCAGTGTTTCGCTGCCGCTGCCTTTTGGTTTCAGAGTGCTCCTGACTACGGTCGAATGCGGTTGTGTTGCAGTGCTATTAAATATGAAAACTTTGACGAAAAAAGTGGCAATTGCGTACTTGTTGCGTAAGAAACACGCTCGCTCGTCCCTCCCTCCCACACCTGTCCTTCACCTTCCCCTTCCCCCTCTTCCTCCTCCCTCTCCTCGTCCGTCCCTCCCTCCCCCACCTCACTCTCCCTTTCACCTACTCCTCCTTCCTCCTCCTCCTCCTCCTCCTCCGCCTCCAATTCCTCGCCTTCCTCTTCCGTCCCCCCTCTCCCCTCTTCCCGCCCACTCTCCTCCTCCTCCTCCTCCTCTCCCTCTTTCTCCTCCTTGTCCTCCGCCTCCTCGCTCGTCCCTCCCTCCAACACCTGTCCCTTACCTTCCCTTTCCCCCTCTTCCTCCTCCCTCTCCTCGTCCGTTCCTCCCTCCACCACCTCACCCTCCCTTTCTCCTTCTTCCTCTTCCTCCTCCTCCTCCCCCTTTCCACCTTCCACCTCTTCCACAATTTCTCCTCGTTCTTCACAGCAGGTCCCTCCCCTCCCTTCCCGCTCTCCCCTCCCCCCTTCACCCACCCCTCCTGGCCCCCCTTCCGACCGTCGGGTTCTTGTTGTTGGTGATAGTCAGGTTCGTTATGTTGACAGGTATTTTTGCTCCAAGGATAAGAACAGGACGAGGGTGTGTTTCCCAGGGGCAGGGGTGGGCCATATATCAGACAGGATTGAGGCGTGTATGGCAAGCGAGGGATCGAACCCCATTGTCTTTCTCAGCTGTGGCGGAAACGACGTTTCTCGTGTGCCAAGCGAGGACCTTCTCAGGCGTTTTAGAGAATTGTTAGGCAGGATACGTGACGCTGGTGGGTCGCCAGTAGTGTGTGGCGTCCTGCCAAGGAGGAGCGTTGGCGATGGATGGCTGTCCAGGGCGATAGCAGTGAACAGCAGACTTGCTGAGCACTGCGAGCGCAATGGGTGGCTGTTCGTCGACAATTGGGACCTCTTCTTTGGCAACGACGCCTCTACGCCCGTGACGGGATACACTTGACGTTCAAGGGTGTTGAGGCTCTCTCAGACTCCCTTGAGCGAGCACTTGGTACCCTGAGGGATTTTTTAGTATAGGCGAGGGGGGGAGGAGTAATGGGAGCAATGGGAGGAGTAATGGGAGGGGACATCTAGCTCATAATATAACCAGGCAGCTTAGAAGTAATTCTAGAGGAGTAACAGAGGACGGGCTAAGAATCTTCTATACTAACAGCAGGAGCCTCAGAAACAAGATAGACTTACTAAGGGGTGAAGCTTGTTCAGAAAATTTTGACATAATAGCGATCACTGAGACATGGATAGACACTGCTAATAGAAATTTTAGATCAGAATTTGAAATAACGGGTTATCAGATGTTTCACAAAGACAGAAGGGGCAGAAAGGGAGGTGGAGTTGCGCTATATGTTAAAGACTCACTTAAATGTTTAGTTAACAACTCAGTCAAAACTAACATGGATTCAGAATCAGTTTGGGTGGACGTTTACAAAGGGAAAGAAAAACTAACTCTAGGAGTTATATACAGGCCACCCAACCTTAACAGGCAGGACACGAGTATATTACTACAGGAGATTGGCAGGGCGAGTATGAGTAGAAATGTCTGCGTAATGGGTGACTTTAATTATAGGAATATAGACTGGGAAGATCTAGTGGGTGACCTGGAAGCCGAGGACTTTCTTGAAGTTATACAAGATAATTTCCTTAAGCAGGTAGTTACTGAGCCTACCAGAGGAGATAACATATTAGACTTAGTCCTAACCAATAATGGGCACTTGCTACGTGAGTTGGAGGTGGGCGGAGAGTTAGGAAATAGTGATCACAGAACGGTTCGTTTTAGCTTAGACTGGGCGGTAACCCGAACCAAACCCAGTGTTAGTGCCAGATTTTAGAAGAGCAAACTACGAGGGGCTTCGAAGACATCTTGAAGGGGTAAACTGGGATAATTTAGGGATTCATGAGGGCCAGAACTGCGGATTGGAGAGCCAGGAGAACCAGGTAGAAATGTCTTACAATAATTTAGTTAGAGTAATAGTAGAGGGGCAAGAACAGCATATACCACAGCGAACACTTAGAAAAGAAAACAATGATCCTAAGTGGATGACTCGTGGACTAAAACACGAGATTGGGTTAAAGAAGAGAATTTATCAGAAAATAAAGAATGGGGAAACACATCTCAGGGGCCGGTACGTCGAACTATCTAGATTAGTTAAGAAAAACACCAGGATAGCAAAAAAGAACTATGAGATCAAAGTAGCAAATGAGGCGAAAAGTAATCCGAAGGGCTTCTTTCAGATGTATAGAACAAAAACACGGGAGAAAATTGGACCGCTGAAAACAAACACTGGGGAGCTAGTAGAAAATTACGAAAATATGAGCACATTGTTGAACGACTACTTCCTTTCAGTATTCACACAGGAGGATCGAACGACTATACCGGAAAGAGTTCAGGTGTACGAGGGCGGGGATGGCGATAAATTGAGGGATATAATCATTACCAGGCAAATAGTTCAGGATGAGATAGATAAGCTTAAGAAGAACAAGTCGCCAGGTCCTGACGGGATATTTCCGAGGGTATTAAAGGAGCTAGGTGATATAATCAGTGACCCACAAACCGACATCTTTAAGATGTCGGTAAATACTGGCTATGTGCCGAGCCTATGGAAAGTAGCTAATGTGACGCCGATTTTTAAAAAGGGAGACAGGTCAGTTGCTTCAAACTATCGCCCAATTAGCTTAACATCGGTTATAGGGAAGATGCTGGAGTCCATAATAGCCAGGAACATTCGGGAGCATTTAGAGAAACATAGCTTAATTCACGACTCGCAGCATGGGTTCACAAAAGGTAGGTCATGCCTCACCAATCTCTTGTCCTTCTACAATAAAGTATTTGAGGCGGTTGACAGAGATGAAAATTATGATGTAATCTATCTTGATTTTAGTAAAGCGTTTGACAAAGTTCCTCACCAACGACTGTTGCTTAAATTACAGGCTCACGGAGTAGAGGGTAAAGTTTTGAACTGGGTCAAGGCGTGGCTTAGCAATAGGAAGCAAAGAGTGCAAATCAATGGTAAAATATCTGACTGGGGATGTGTTACGAGTGGGGTCCCACAAGGTTCGGTATTAGGTCCACTTTTGTTTATTATTTATATCAATGACTTAGACACCGGAATTAGTAGTGATGTTAGTAAATTTGCAGATGATACCAAGATCGGTAGAGTAATTGAGTCGGATCAGGACGCTAGTATTCTCCAAGGTGAACTCAACAGATTATATGACTGGGCGGATAAATGGCAGATGGAGTTCAATGTAGGGAAGTGCAGTATTCTGAGTGTAGGTAGGAACAACCCCTCACATAACTATTGCTTAAATGACACTCTCATAAGTAGGTCTGGGTGCGAGAGGATTTAGGGTCTTAGTGAACTCTGATCTCCGTCCAAGGGCACAATGCATTCAAGCTAGAAATCGAGCTAATAGGGTACTGGGATTTATTTCAAGGAGCGTAAGCAACAGAAGCCCAGTCTTCCTCAAACTATATTTAGCATTAGTTAGACCTCATCTTGACTATGCGGTTCAGTTCTGGTCACCCTACTATAGAATGGATATCAAAATGTTAGAATCGGTGCAGAGGAGGATGACTAAGATGATTCAGGGGTTGAGAAACTTGCCATACGAGGAAAGACTCAAACAGTTAAACTTGCATTCTCTAGAAAGGCGAAGGGTGCGTGGAGACATGATCGAGGTTTATAAATGGATGAAGGGCTTTAATAAGGGAGACATTCATAAGGTTTTGTTGGTAAGAGAACCGGGTAGGACACGAAGTAACGGGTTTAAACTGGATAAATTCAGATTCAACAGGGACATAGGCAAAAATTGGTTTACTAACAGGGTGGTGGATGAGTGGAATAGGCTTAGCAGTCATGTGGTGAGTGCCAATACAATTGTCACATTCAAAAATAGACTAGATAAATTCATGGACAGCGATATTAGGTGGGGTTAGATACACGGGAGCTTAGGGTCAAAGGAGCTGCCTCGTACAGGCCTACCGGCCTCTTGCAGACTCCTGCGTTCTTATGTTCTTATGTTCTTAAGAAAAAAAGAAAAAAAAATATTGGATTCATCCTCTTTTCCAAAACAAAACAAGAAAAGGAGCATTTTATAATTTAATTAAAGAACTAAAGGATGACGATGCAAAATATTTTAATTATTATAGAATGTCTAAGGCATCATATAATGAACTTTTACATCGTTTAGGTCCAGCACTTCAACGACAAGACACAAAGTTCAGAAATGCCTTGACGCCAGATGAGCAACTGACCATAGCAATCAGGTAAGTTATATGTTTATATTAATGAATTTTGTTATATTTTCAGAATTGAGCTCACATTTTATTTTTGTAAGTTTTTAAGGATGTGTCACATTATTTATTTTAAGATATATATTTATATTTATATTTGTAATTAAATATTTCGTATAGTAGAGTTGATTTAACGGTTAATATACTCACACAAAACAATAGCACTACAGCAACCAAAACACGGGTGAATTAAAATTCAATACAAAGGTATGAAATATATTCAGAAAATAATAGGAAACTATATATATCCATTCTTTAAATAAAAAAAGCAATTGTTAATTCTGCTAGTATATTATATTGTATTCAGAAAACAATATACAAAATCATAATATTCCTATTGTGAAAGAGGAAAACCAAGTGTACCTTCTGCATTTACATAATGCAGTGGGAAAAATTGTCATAATTTATAATTCAACAAGGCTTGATGTATCTGAATAAATCGAGTCAACAGGTGAAGGAACAGGCTGAAGTGTTGTCTGGGGACATGTTTGATAAGCGCTGCGATGCATAGGTAGCGCACTGCTCATAGAATCAGGTATGACATTTTGCGTAGGAGGCTGCAAGGTGAAACTTTGATTGGTGAAGCTGCTCGAAGCCTGTTGACCTGAGAAGTAGACAGGATTCTGATGCCCTTTCCTTCTCTTGATTGAGAGCAGGGCCTCAATAGCACTATGTTGCCATTCCAGTACTTCATCTGTAGTTAAAGTTTGAAGTGAGGGTTCAAAACCCTTCATAAAAGCCATATGCGTGCTTTGCTCCTCATGCGTGTCCAATTTCTGAAGAAGTTCATGTTCAAATGTGGAAATTTTGCTACGTTTATTTCTCTGGGCTGAAGGTTTCTTTTCATGTAGTGAGCTTATTGATGACATGTCTGTTGGTGATTCTCCCTGACGGTCTTCATCATTTTCCATTGATGATGTTGTCTGGACTGTTTCTCCAATTGCTTTCAAAAATTCCAGATGTTGGGAATAAGCATAGGGTTTTTTACTACTGTACCCTGAACCAGAAGCAGCATTTTTTTCAATTCTTATTTGTTTCAAATATTTCTCTCTGACGTTCTTCCATTTCATTTGAAGGGATTTACCTGCGGAAAAAATAGCATAAATAAGTAGTGTTTTTCATAGTTATGTATAGCATATATCATAATTTTCTAATAAGTTTAAATACGGAAGCCCTTCTCTACGAATCATGGATTTTTTTGTAGATTAATTTTCGTGTGCCACTTGCTAATAAGCAATACATTTTTTTCAGATATCTGGCGACTGGATCCTCAATGACAGATCTGCAGTACAGTTTCCGAGTTGGGAAACAAACAATTAGTGATTGCATAAGAGACGTGTGTTGGGCTATCTGGACAATACTACATAATGAAGAAATTCCAACGCCTAGCGAGGTAGGGTGGAACAAAATTGTTGAAAAATTTAATGAAAATGCTAACTTCCCGAATTGCCTCGGCGCAATCGACGGAAAACATATCAGAGTTATTAAGCCCAAACACAGCGGATCACTATACCATAATTACAAGCACTACTTTTCCATTGTTTTGTTAGCTGTTTGTGACAGCGATTATTTATTTACATACGTAGATATAGGGTCATACGGAAAAGAATGTGACTCGAATATCTTCAAGCAATCTACATTTTACAAATCTATTCAAAATAACACTCTGAACACTCCGCCAGATAAATGTCTCCCTGGACAAAATGAAGCCCTTCCGCATATGTTTGTTGGAGATGAGGCTTTTGGTCTTTCTTCCTCTGTTTTGAGACCTTATGCAGGAAATTACCTACAACCTAAAAAAAGAATATTCAATTATCGCCTGTCCAGAGCGAGAAGGTACGTTGAATGTACCTTTGGCATTCTTTCAAATAAATGGAGGATATTTCATACGCCGATGAATGTTGGCCTCAATGCTGCTATTGACATAACAAAGGCTTGCTGCGTGTTACATAATTTTGTACGAAGACGTGATGGATTCAATCGTGAGGATACCGCTATCAGGGGAAACGTTCAAGGTATTGCTCCTGTGCCACCATGCGGCGCAGCCCGTGGAGGGAGAGAGCTGCCAACAACATAAGAGATAACTTTGCAGACTATTTCACTAGCTATCAGGGTTCTGTTTCCTGGCAGAATGATATGATATAATTTTTGAAACTGCGATACATCGCACTCATGATAATGATGAATGGTTGAATGAATATATATATATATATATATATATATATATATATATATATATATATATATATATATATATATATATATATATATATATCTATATATATATATTGGTTTTCCATTACCTGTACATTGATTGGAGCTATAGATTAAATTATTTACCAAAGTATAGTACATTGTTTGTAGTTATAATTCAAATTTTATTTACGTAGTTATGTCCTTAGTAGCTTTATTATTTGTAGTTACATTTCAAACTTTATATACCTAGGTATGTCCTTAGGTACTTTGTTTGTAGCAACAGATGAAACTTTATTTACCTATGTAGCCATGTTTTCATTAATGTATTGAAATACCTAACCATTGTGAAATAAATCTATGTTACTTACATTTTGCTATCATTTCCTTGTTGTCCAAATCATTGAAGCCAATAATTAGTTCTTCGCATATTTCTCGCCAGGCTTCCTTCTTGAGATTTTTATCTTTATAATTCTCTGAAGAAATATCCCAGATGCAATTTCTTGCTTGAACTAATTCAATAAGCCGTTCTATATTTACTTCCACTCCACACGACATTATCTGAAAAGATAAACAAAACTTTTAAAATCTGTTATTTCCACAAGAAAATTAATATAGGTGTATCTCCATAGATTGTGAAGCTAACATGTTATTTTAAAAAACAAATGCAAACTTTATTGAATTATCAGAATAGCTTTGATAATCACTTAAAAAGTTATTAACCACAAACAGCCGTATTTTAATCACAAGCAGCCCCTTTGCAGCCAAATGGCTGCATACTTTTTGTTTAGAGTACTTCCTCTATTGCATGGTGTCCTAGCTGAGGCTATCTTACAGCAAAGGAAGATATTGGTGGCTTGTTTCAGGATGATCCTTCTACCACTCCAAACTTGTAAGTGAAAAATGTAGGCTTCTTCACGAAGTGTAGGTTTCCCGAGTTTCAAGTTTATCAGCGAAATGACCTACAATGACCTTATTTGAACTTTAATTTGATCTTTGGTAAAAAAAATCCTGCATAGTGAGAAATGTAGGCCTCTTCAAGAAATATATGTTCCTCGAGTTTGAAGCCGATAGGAGAAATACTAAAAATTGACCTTATTTGACCTTTTTTGATCTTCTGATTGGTCAAAGGTCACCAAAATTATCACTATAACATTCCTTGGGTCATGACCTTTCCATCGATACCTCATATGTCCAGGTGGGTTGTCTTGGGGCGGAGGAGATAGGGCACAGACAGACAGACAGACACACACACACACACACACACAGACAGACAGTACGAAAATTTATATATAGATTAACATAAAAAAAAAAAATATTCAGTTAATATTTCATGGCGTACAGGGATATTTCACTTACGATAGAACAACTCGCAGCACCTTCCTCCATCACTGCTTGAAACTGACTGAGCGCTGCCGCAGCGGTCTCTAGGTAGTGCAGACAGCTCCATAGAAATGCATATACCACCTAAACAGAAGCAGCGCAACGCTGCTTCTGTTTCTGTAGGAACGCTGCTCGTGTCGAGGCAGCGTTTCCCTGCTTGTATGAAGCAGCGGCTAGTGCGTACAGCTCCATAGGATTACATGTATGACCAACACTCAGGCAGCGGCAGCGAAAAACAGAAGCAGCGTTCCGCTGCCTAGTGCGGACGTAGCCTAAGCGAGGATAACCAGGCGGGTCAACCACGCCGCCGCAGAAGGACCCCCCAGCTGCTCGCCCGAGGAGTGCTGGCGTTCCACTGGGCTTGTGTGGGGAGCGGGGGTGGATTTATACCGCTGTGTTGGTCGTCCCACTGCGCGTCCTGGTCTCTGATTGGCTGGCAGGTGTTACTACGGGCTGCGCGGGGGTACTCGTCAAACTTGTTCTTCGCGCACTTGGTAGGGCTTGTAGATCTTCTGCTTGCATGTTTAATGTCGGGTTTGTTGTTTTGATGTAGAGTGCCTCTAGGATGGGGAGGCGTCTTGTGTCAGGACATGTTGTCAGGATCTCCGTGTTGTTTTCCAGCATTTCTCTTGTGATGTTGATTCTCTGCTGCTCCTTCAGGTGTTTCTTGGGTGCTCCTGACGCGAGGTGGAATGTCAGTCGTCGCGAGAGTCTTGTTGTCGTCATGCCAACATAGGTAGAGGGAAGGACTTCACAGTTTCCTTGGTTGCACGTGAACCTATATATGACATGCGACTTTTGTAGGCTCTCTATCTTTTTTGAGGGGGTGTTTTTCAGAAGGAGATGGCTGGTTTTCTTGGTCTTGTAGTATATGACCAGCTTTACTTGTTTGTTGGGGTCGGATGACTTGACGTTTCTTCTTACTATTTGTGTGATGACCCTCTCATCTTCTTTGTAGGCGGTAGAGAATGTCTCTTTGTAAAAATGCTGATGTCTTCTTTCTTCTCCTCTTTCTGCTTCTTGCTGTGCCATGCGTCTATGATCTTCTTCGTCAGGCGGCTAATGTCCTTTTCGCTGAAGCCGTTGTTTATCAGAACTTGAGTTGAGCGCTCTATTTCTTGATGGACTTGCTTCTACGTACTGCAGTGTGTGAGCGCTCTTCTGATATAGGCGCAGATGGTGGAATCCTTGTACATCGTGGGGCACTCACTTCGTCCGTTTAAGCAAAATCCTGGGTTCGTTGGTTTGGTGTAGACGCTGGTGGTAAATCTTCCGTCTTCTTGTTGGACGAGGACGTCTAGAAAAGGCATGGCTCCGTCTTCGCTGTTTTCCATGGTGAATTTCAGTCCGGAGGTTTCTTGGAGGTGGAGTCTAAGGCGTTCTGCTTCGGTGGCATCCTTTGTCTTGATGAATATATCGTCAATATACCGGCAGTATATATCTGGCTTTTCTATTATCTTGAAAACTTCCTCCTCGATGCAGCCCATGAAAAAATTTGCCAAGAGTACACCAAGAGGAGAACCCATGGCTACGCCATCTACCTGGCAGTATTTGTTTCCCCGGGGGCAGATGAACGGTGCTTCCTTTGTACAGCATTCCAGTAGCTCTCGAAGTACAGCTTCTGGGATGGCGAGGGTAGGTGTAGAGCTGCTATTATACACACGGTCGATGATGTAGTTGATGGTGCGGTCCACGGGGACATTCGTAAAGAGGGATTCGGCGTCTAGTGAAGCAACTCTTCCTCCCGCGTTGTTGTTCTTGAGGATGTCGATGAAGTCTGTTGCTGACTGCAGGCAATAGGTGGTTTGGATGTACGGTGTAAGGAGGGCGCACAATCTCTTTGCGATGTTGTAGGTAGGGGTTGGGATTTGAGATATTATTGGTCTCAATTTGTTGCCTGGCTTGTGAGTCTTGACATTGCCATAGCAGTATCCCATCTCATGTTCGCCGGTGAGTCGGTCGAACTTGACGTCGCAGGTGGAGTTATTTTTCGCTATTAGTTTGTTGAGTCTTTTCTTGAGGGCTTCCGTCGGGTTTCTTGTGATTTTCTTAAACTTGGTTGTGTCGCTGAGGATGTTGTCAATCTTGCTTAAGTATTCCTTGGTGTCGATGAGAACGTATGCAGCAGCCTTATCTGCTCTTCTGATGGTAATGGCAGGATCAGATCGAAGTTCTTTCGCCAAGGGCTTGTAGATCTTCTGCTTGCATGTTTAATGTCGGGTTTGTTGTTTTGATGTAGAGTGCCTCTAGGATGGGGAGGCGTCTTGTGTCAGGACATGTTGTCAGGATCTCCGTGTTGTTTTCCAGCATTTCTCTTGTGATGTTGATTCTGTGCTGCTCCTTCAGGTGTTTCTTGGGTGCTCCTGACGCGAGGTGGAATGTCAGTCGTCGCGAGAGTCTTGTTGTCGTCATGCCAACATAGGTAGAGGGAAGGACTTCACAGTTTCCTTGGTTGCACGTGAACCTATATATGACATGCGACTTTTGTAGGCTCTCTATCTTTTTTGAGGGGGTGTTTTTCAGAAGGAGATGGCTGGTTTTCTTGGTCTTGTAGTATATGACCAGCTTTACTTGTTTGTTGGGGTCGGATGACTTGACGTTTCTTCTTACTATTTGTGTGATGACCCTCTCATCTTCTTTGTAGGCGGTAGAGAATGTCGCTTTGTAAAAAATGCTGATGTCTTCTTTCTTCTCCTCTTTCTGCTTCTTGCTGTGCCATGCGTCTATGATCTTCTTCGTCAGGCGGCTAATGTCCTTTTCGCTGAAGCCGTTGTTTATCAGAACTTGAGTTGAGCGCTCTATTTCTTGATGGACTTGCTTCTACGTACTGCAGTGTGTGAGCGCTCTTCTGATATAGGCGCAGATGGTGGAATCCTTGTACATCGTGGGGCACTCACTTCGTCCGTTTAAGCAAAATCCTGGGTTCGTTGGTTTGGTGTAGACGCTGGTGGTAAATCTTCCGTCTTCTTGTTGGACGAGGACGTCTAGAAAAGGCATGGCTCCGTCTTCGCTGTTTTCCATGGTGAATTTCAGTCCGGAGGTTTCTTGGAGGTGGAGTCTAAGGCGTTCTGCTTCGGTGGCATCCTTTGTCTTGATGAATATATCGTCAATATACCGGCAGTATATATCTGGCTTTTCTATTATCTTGAAAACTTCCTCCTCGATGCAGCCCATGAAAAAATTTGCCAAGAGTACACCAAGAGGAGAACCCATGGCTACGCCATCTACCTGGCAGTATTTGTTTCCCCGGGGGCAGATGAACGGTGCTTCCTTTGTACAGCATTCCAGTAGCTCTCGAAGTACAGCTTCTGGGATGGCGAGGGTAGGTGTAGAGCTGTTGTTATACACACGGTCGATGATGTAGTTGATGGTGCGGTCCACGGGGACATTCGTAAAGAGGGATTCGGCGTCTAGTGAAGCAACTCTTCCTCCCGCGTAGTTGTTCTTGAGGATGTCGATGAAGTCTGTTGCTGACTGCAGGCAATAGGTGGTTGGGATGTACGGTGTAAGGAGGGCGCACAATCTCTTTGCGATGTTGTAGGTAGGGGTTGGGATTTGAGATATTATTGGTCTCAATTTGTTGCCTGGCTTGTGAGTCTTGACATTGCCATAGCAGTATCCCATCTCATATTCGCCGGTGAGTCGGTCGAACTTGACGTCGCAGGTGGAGTTATTTTTCGCTATTAGTTTGTTGAGTCTTTTCTTGAGGGCTTCCGTCGGGTTTCTTGTGATTTTCTTAAACTTGGTTGTGTCGCTGAGGATGTTGTCAATCTTGCTTAAGTATTCCTTGGTGTCGATGAGAACGTATGCAGCAGCCTTATCTGCTCTTCTGATGGTAATGGCAGGATCAGATCGAAGTTCTTTCGCCGCATCGATGTGTCTTTTCTCGAGTATGTTACTGTTGTAGTGGCCTCTTGATTTTGTCGACTCCGTGATCACTTCTTGCTTGAAAGTTGGGCTTACAATCACCTGGCCGCTTTTTTGTAATTTCTCTACGTTGTCTATGAGTACTTCAGATTCGACTCGTTTCTGGAATTTGCTTGGTCTTGACAGTACGTGGCAGTTGAGACCCATATTAAGTACTTCATGTTGGTCTGTGGTAAGAGTCTTGCTGGTTAAGTTGATGTACGAGTCTTTAGGACGCGAATACTTGACGTTGCCACCGTTTAATCTAACCAGTTTGTTTTGGTTAGCTCTGGCAATGGAATGCCTGTGTTTGTCTAGAGCCTCTTTTAGTTTGGTGTTTATGATCTCCTTTACAGAGGCGTCAACGTCAGCATTCTGCCATTTCTCATCGAGCTCCTCGAGTTGTTGCTGAAGCTCTTCTACCTTTAGCTGGAGTTCTCTTATCCTTTGCTTCATGAAGTTAGTTCTTTCTTCATTGTTCGGCCTGTGTCGGCGTCTTCTGCTCGTGTTAACTGCCCCATCACTGGGAATATTGAGGGTGTATATGGGCAGGAGTCTTTCTCTACGTGGAAGCAAGTCCATCAAGAAATAGAGCGCTCAACTCAAGTTCTGTTAAACAACGGCTTCAGCGAAAAGGACATTAGCCGCATGACGAAGAATATCATAGACGCATGGCACAGCAAGAAGCAGAAAGAGGAGAAGAAAGAAGACATCAGCATTTTTTACAAAGCGACATTCTCTACCGCCTACAAAGAAGATGAGAGGGTCATCACACAAATAGTAAGAAGAAACGTCAAGCCATCCGACCCCAACAAACAAGTAAAGCTGGTCATATACTACAAGACCAAGAAAACCAGCCATCTCCTTCTGAAAAACACCCCCTCAAAAAAGATAGAGAGCCTACAAAAGTCGCATGTCATATATAGGTTCACGTGCAACCAAGGAAACTGTGAAGTCCTTCCCTCTACCTATGTTGGCATGACGACAACAAGACTCTCGCGACGACTGACATTCCACCTCGCGTCAGGAGCACCCAAGAAACACCTGAAGGAGCAGCATAGAATCAACATCACAAGAGAAATGCTGGAAAACAACACGGAGATCCTGACAACATGTCCTGACACAAGACGCCTCCCCATCCTAGAGGCACTCTACATCAAAACAACAAACCCGACATTAAACATGCAAGCAGAAGATCTACAAGCCCTACCAAGTGCGCGAAGAACAAGTTTGACGAGTACCCCCGCGCAGCCCGTAGTAACACCTGCCAGCCAATCAGAGACCAGGACGCGCAGTGGGACGACCAACACAGCGGTATAAATCCACACCACTCCCCACAAGCCATTCTTCCGGTATCCTTACCAAGGAAAGACCTCTACTGAGGAAGGGTCTAGGACCCGAAATCGCGATCTAGCGAACATGACTAGCTTCGGCGAAGTCATACAGCCGATTAAGAAAGAGTTTAAGACTATCATAAGATATAAGGAGAATATCTTAAGAAAAATAATCAATGCTCAACTAGCTATCACATTCAATGAGATATATATATATATATATATATATATATATATATATATATATATATATATATATATATATATATATATATATATATATTTTTTTTTTTTTTTTTTTTTTTGCATTGGCTGGTTCACCTGGTTGTTTCGATGGCACGTTGTGATGCTAATATTTTTCCTGGTCGTACACAAGCTGCCATCGGCCTCCCAACATTTACAACACCTTCAAAAGCAAGAAGGAGGCCATGTAACGAGTCTAATTGGAATAAAAACGGGTATCCAAACACAAACGAAATCTAGGCCATGAGTACACATCGGCGTGCACCGGGAAGAAGATTGCTGCACGCGAAGTTGGGCCTCCTTGTAATTGCTTTAGAAAATGTTATGATCATGTGGATCATGCTAACATAGAAGCTATATTCAAGGATTTCTGGGCATCAGGCAGTTGGGATACGCAGACTGCCTATATACAAAAACAAACAATGGGTAGGCGGTGGCCGAAGTGATAGCGTAATGGACCCACATTCGCCGCGTGATGGACGACGCGGGTTCGAATCCTCACGCTACCACTCAGATTTTTCGGTCACCGCCGAGTGGCTTAAAACTACCCACATGCTGTCCTGAAGACCACCCATCAACCCGGACTCTAGAGGAAGCCGTCCAAGCGAATCAAGTACGAGTTCCGGGGGGCAGCATGAGCCAATGCAAGATGGCGCCACTATAAACACTCGCCTGCGCCAGAACGGGCTGGGCCGACCATCAGGCCCCACCTGGAAGAAGCCTTGGGCCGACCATCAGGCCCCACCGGGAAGATGCCTACCGGCGCAATAGGCAAGAACGTAAAAAAAAAAAAAAAAAAAAAAAAAAACTACATCTGTGGCAGTGAAAAGGAGGCGAACGGACAATCGTGACCAGCAAAAGGGATGCACTAGATATTATCACGTAACAGTTGATGATATACCTGTCACTGTGTGTAAGGCGGCTTTTGCAAATATTCATGGAATATCTAGGCAACGTTTGGACCGAGCACAGAAGAATAAGACATTGACCGGTGTGCCCATAGCAGACAGACGAGGCACCACCGGAAATCATGGCAAGATTGCAGTGGATCGATGGGAGAAAGTTATTAATCATATAGAAAGTTTCCCAACCATAACAAGCCATTATTCCAGAAAATCATCACCTAACGTTCGCTACCTAGACAATGGCGTGACGTCAAAGCGCCAAATGTACCATCTCTACAAGATATGGGTTGAAGAGAATCATCCTGGTGAGGTGCCCTGTTCTTGGCACTATTATGATGACATCCTCAAAGCACATTTTTCACACCTACACCTCTACAAACCACGCCAAGATACCTGCAAGACGTGTGATATCTACAGTGCTCGATCCAAGGACCCAACTCTGACACAAGAAGAGAAGACAACAGACGAAGAAAGACATGCATTGCACCTGGAAAAGGCTGAGACAGGCTACAATCTTCCCAATAATTTGCTAACTAACAACATCAGCAATAGAGTAATGGTCCTGTGTATGGACCTGCAGCAAGCTCTTCCTACCCCAAAAGTTTCGACCGGCATCAGTTTCTACAAGAGAAAAACGTGGACATACAACTTCAATATCCATGACTATAGAAGTGGCAAAGCACATATGTTTTTGTGGGATGAAGTGACAGCCAAAAGGGGTGCTAATGAAATTTGCAGTTGTACTCAGAAACTTGTCAATACCTTTGTACCTCAGGATGTTTGCAAGCTCTTCATATTTTCTGACAACTGTTCTGGGCAGAACAAAAATTTCACCCTACTAATCTTTTATCTCTCTCTGATACACTCTAAGCGATTCAAAGAAATTTTTCACATTTATTTCACAGCTGGACACACTGACATGGCAGCTGATCGGGACTTCGCTCTGATAGAGAAGAACATGAGGCGTCACAGCTACATATTCACACCTGACGAACACAAATAAATCATCAAGAACACGAAGTCAAGCGAGACTCCTTTTCAGGTTGTAGATATGCAGCAGGATGATTTTAGGGACTTTGACTCTCTGAAACATATGTCACTCGCCGAAACCCAACTCGTTTGCGTTTCATTGATGCTGCTACTTCCGTGTGTCTCACAGTAATAAGACTGGCTACCTGTGTGACAACACCTACACGTCACTGAGAGAAGGGTGTAGGGAACACGTGAGGGTCGGGAAGGGATCAAATCCTAGAACAGGCGCAGCTTTCAACCTCTCCCAATAGAATGTGCCTAGAAAGTATGAGAGACTGATTCCTTTATCCAAGGCAAAGGTGGACGATCTCAAGGTACTTGTGGGAGACTTGGTGCCCCCTTATATCCAACGCACATACTGGGACAGTATCCTGGAAATGGCAGCCGAGCCAAATGGAAGTTGCAATCCTCATGCTGATGAGGCTGAGACTGATGGCCAGGATATTGACGAAGAAAATGTGTCTGAAGGAGACTTCTACGACTATGACTGAGATAACAATCATGACATATCATGACATATCACATATATTAGTTCTTCATTACAGAATATATATATATATATATATATATATATATATATATATATATATATATATATATATATAGTGACACGACTAGCCTGATGGGCGAGCCTCCCATAGCTCCCTCTACCAGTCGGCCAAAGAGGTACCCCATCGGCAGAGGGCAGAAGAGGCTCGCCTATCAGGCTAGTCGTGTCACTACATATATATATATATATATATATATATATATATATATATATATATATATATATATATATATATATATATATATATATATATATATATATATATATATATATATATATATATATATATATATATATATATATATATATATATATATATATATATATAATATTTTTGTAGTTTGAAGTGGTGTATAAAACCATTGTAAATAATTTCTTATGGAATGTAACCTTTCAGGAAAAATAGAGTGCAGAGATGTTTAATTTCAATTTACCATTGTACAAAATATTGTTTCCATAAATACCTCCACAAAAAAGACTTCTTTGTTATTCATTGAACTCTATGACATAATCATTGTGTGAATCGTTGGCAATAAAAAAAATCCCGGCTGGCAAGAATCACCATTCTTGTGGATAGTTTTATTTGGGACAACTGGTTTCACCTCCCCAACCACCCCCTCTTACATATTTAGCACAGATAGCGATACATAAGAAAGTTTCAGGTAAAAATAACACACACACACACACACACACACACACACACACACACACACACACACACACACACATGGTGTACTGGTTAGTACAGCTATCTCTAAAGTAGCAAACTCGGGTTCGATTCCCGGTGGGCCGCCAAACTTTACACTGACAGTATAGTGCAGAGGTAGCAACCTCCTCTGTCACCCGACAGAGCGTTGGTTCAAGTCCTACTTAGACCGCTAAGGTTTTTCCTCTGTTAGCTGGCAGTTTAATACTGTCCCCCTTGAGCAAGGGGATGGGCAGTGTGGTATGTGTGAGGTCTCAGCCTTACCCAAAGATCCGTCTCTATGAGCTCTAAGCTCTTTCGAGGAGGGCAACAGCTGGCGATCACGTGAGCAACACCGTCGCTGAATAACACACACACACATACACACACACACACATCACAGTGGTGTAGTTGGTTAGTGCCACGCTCACAACGCGGAGGACCTTGGTTCGAATCTCGGGCGGTGGAGAGGCAGTGGGCGTATCTCTTAACGTGTAGCCCCTGTTCACCTAAGCAGCAGATTAGGTACGGAATGTAAGCTGAGGGTTGTCACCTCACTTTCTCGTTGTGTGGGTGTGTGCAAGTGGTCTCACCCCTAACCGAAGATCGGTCAGTACTAGCTCCGAGCTCATTCCCTCGGGCCTAGGGGAACGGCTGGCTGGGGAACCACCAGCAGACCAATGGATGAATAACACAAACACACACAAACACATTAGAGAGAGAGAGAGAGAGAGAGAGAGAGAGAGAGAGAGAGAGAGAGAGGGCGCATTCTCTCTCTCTCTTGATCTCACAATCAGTAAGTTTAAGTTGAGGAAGCAGATACAAGAAGGAATGAGAGATTGGCAGCTTGATGTTCGCCGCCGATGTCGCTTACCTCATTGCAGTTCGGACGGACACACACACACATAGTAGAGAGAGAGAGAGAGAGAGAGAGAGAGAGAGAGAGAGAGAGAGAGAGAGAGACCACTCTCATGATTTCACAATCAGTATGTTTAAGCAGAGGAAGCAGATAGGAGAAGGAATGAAAGATTGGTAGCTTTGTGTTCGCCGCCGATGTCGCTTGCCTCATTACAGTTCGGAGAGTAACAATGCAAAGGTTTTGTAAGCACCGCAAAAATTAAACGCGTTTCTCTCGATTTCTAATGTGTGTCGCTTGCCTCACTACAGCACGGAGCGCCTCAATTTATTATTTTGCCCGAGGCTCAATTTAGCCCGTGTCAGCGGGAAGGGGAGCGCGTGGTGACAGACTAGGGGTGAAGGGAGGATAAGCTGTTGGGCCTCTCGTTGAACCCTAACGGCCACTGCATGTGGGCCTCACTTAACACTTAACCCTATTGCATACTTTTGACTCCGATACATTTTTCTTTACTACAAAAATCTGGCATTACATTGTCATCTACAGGTGTTGATGATATTTAGGTCTTATGCAAGTGGATCATTCCAAAGTGTGTTGGCGGACACATATGGAATAACACAAGGATGTGTCAGCCGAATCATCAACTGAGTGACAGATGTACGTGCTGTATAGGGCATCAGTTAGAGAAATACGGATGCCAAGAGGTATGTACTTCATGTATCTGGTAAGAAATAATGCATGTAACCTATAATACAATCTGAAATAAAATATGATTTAAATTCTATATATTTTGATGATAGTACATAAGAACATAAGAACATAAGAACGCAGGAGTCTACAAGAGGCCGGTAGGCCTGTACTAGGCAGCTCCTTTGACCCTAAGCTCCCGTGTATCTAACCCCACCTAATATCGCTGCCCATGAATTTATCTAGTCTATTTTTGAATGTGACAATTGTATTGGCACTCACCACATGACTGCCAAGCCCATTCCACTCATCCACCACCCTGTTAGTAAACCAATTTTTGCCTATGTCCCTGTTGAATCTGAATTTATCCAGTTTAAACCCATTACTTCGTGTCCTACCCGGTTCTCTTACCAACAAAACCTTATGAATGTCTCCCTTATTAAAGCCCTTCATCCATTTATAAACCTCGATCATGTCTCCACGCACCCTTCGCCTTTCTCGAGAATGCAAGTTTAACTGTTTGAGTCTTTCCTCGTATGGCAAGTTTCTCAACCCCTGAATCATCTTAGTCATCCTCCTCTGCACCGATTCTAACATTTTGATATCCATTCTATAGTGAGGTGACCAGAACTGAACCGCATAGTCAAGATGAGGTCTAACTAATGCTAAATATAGTTTGAGGAAGACTTCGGGGCTTCTGTTGCTTACGCTCCTTGAAATAAATCCCAGTACCCTATTAGCTCGATTTCTAGCTTGAATGCATTGTGCCCTTGGACGGAGATCAGAGCTCACTAAGACCCCTAAATCCCTCTCGCACCCAGACCTGCTTATGAGAGTGTCATTTAAGCAATAGTTGTGTGAGAGGTTGTTCCTACCTACACTCAGAATACTGCACTTCCCTACATTGAACTCCATCTGCCATTTATCCGCCCAGTCATACAATCTGTTCAGTTCACCTTGGAGAATACTAGCGTCCTGATCCGACTCAATTGCTCTACCGATCTTGGTATCATCTGCAAATTTACTAACATCACTACTAATTCCTGTATCTAAGTCATTGATATAAATAATAAACAAAAGTGGACCTAATACCGAGCCTTGTGGGACCCCACTCGTAACACATCCCCAGTCAGATCTTTTACCATTGATTTGTACTCTTTGCTTCCTATTGCTAAGCCACGCCTTGACCCAGTTCAAAACTTTACCCTCTACTCCGTGAGCCTGTAATTTAAGCAACAGTCGTTGGTGAGGAACTTTGTCAAACGCTTTACTAAAATCAAGATAGATTACATCATAATTTTCATCTCTGTCAACCGCCTCAAATACTTTATTGTAGAAGGACAAGAGATTGGTGAGGCATGACCTACCTTTTGTGAACCCATGCTGCGAGTCGTGAATTAAGCTATGTTTCTCTAAACGCTCCCGAATGTTCCTGGCTATTATGGACTCCAGCATCTTGCCTATAACCGAGGTTAAGCTAACTGGGCGATAGTTTGAAGCAACTGACCTGTCCCCCTTTTTAAAAATCGGCGTCACATTAGCTACTTTCCATAGGCTCGGCACATAGCCAGTATTTACCGACATCTTAAAGATGTCGGTTAGTGGGTCACTGAGTACATCACCTAATTCCTTTAATACCCTCGGAAATATCCCGTCAGGACCTGGCGACTTGTTCTTCTTAAGCTTATCTATCTCATCCTGAACTATTTGCCTGGTAATGATTATATCCCTCAATTTATCGCCATCCCCGCCCTCGTACACCTGAACTCTTTCCGGTATAGTCATTCGATCCTCCTGTGTGAATACTGAAAGGAAGTAGTCGTTCAACAATGTGCTCATATTTTCGTAATTTTCTACTAGCTCCCCTGTGTTTGTTTTCAGCGGTCCAATTTTCTCCCGTGTTTTTGTTCTATACATCTGAAAGAAGCCCTTAGGATTACTTTTCGCCTCATTTGCTACTTTGATCTCATAGTTCCTTTTTGCTATCCTGGTGTTTTTCTTAACTAATCTAGATAGTTCGACGTACCGGCCCCTGAGATGTGTTTCACCATTTTTTATTTTCTGATAAATTCCCTTCTTTAACCCAATCTCGTGTTTTAGTCCACGAGTCATCCACTTAGGATCATTGTTTTCTTTTCTAAGTGTTCGCTGTGGCATATGCTGTCCTTGCCCCTCTACTATTACTCTAACTAAGTTACTGTAAGACATTTCTACATGGTTCTCCTGGCTCTCCAATCCGCAGTTCTGGCCCTCATGAATCCCTAAATTATCCCAGTTTACCCCTTCAAGATGTCTTCGAAGCCCCTCGTAATTTGCTCTTCTGAAATCTGGCACTAACACTGGGTTTGGTTCGCGGGTTACCGCCCAGTCTAAGCTAAAACGAACCGTTCTGTGGTCACTATTTCCTAACTCTCCGCCCACCTCCAACTCACGTAGCAAGTTCCCATTATTGGTTAGGACTAAGTCTAATATGTTATCTCCTCTGGTAGGCTCAGTAACTACCTGCTTAAGGAAATTATCTTGTACAACTTCAAGAAAGTCCTCGGCTTCCAGGTCACCCACTAGGTCTTCCCAATCTATCTTCCTATAATTAAAGTCCCCCATTACGCAGACATTTCTACTCATACTCGCCCTGCCAATCTCCTGTAGTAATATACTCGTGTCCTGCCTGTTAAGGTTGGGTGGCCTGTACATAACTCCTAGAGTTAGTTTTTTTTCCCTTTGTAAACGTCCACCCAAACTGATTCTGAATCCATGTTAGTTTTGACTGAATTGTTAACAAAACATTTAAGTGAGTCTTTAACATATAGAGCAACTCCACCTCCCTTTCTGCCCCTTCTGTCTTTGTGAAACATCTGATAATCCGTTATTTCAAATTCTGATCTAAAATTTATATTAGCAGTGTCTATCCATGTCTCAGTGATCGCTATTATGTCAAAATTTTCTGAACAAGCTTCACCCCTTAGTAAGTCTATCTTGCTTCTGAGGCTCCTGCTGTTAGCATAGAAGATTCTTAGCCCGTCCTCTGTTAATCCCCTAGAATTACTTCTAAGCTGCCTGGTTATATTATGAGCTAGATGTCCCCTCCCATTACTCCTCCCATTGCTCCCATTACTCCTCCCCCCCTCGCCTATACTAAAAAATCCCTCAGGGTACCAAGTGCTCGCTCAAGGGAGTCTGAGAGAGCCTCAACACCCTTGAACGTCAAGTGTATCCCGTCACGGGCGTAGAGGGCGTCGTTGCCAAAGAAGAGGTCCCAATTGTCGACGAACAGCCACCCTTTGCGCCTGCAGTGCTCAGCAAGTCTGCTGTTCACTGCTATCGCCCTTGACAACCATCCATCGCCAACGCCCCTCCTTGGCAGGACGCCACACACTACTGGCGACCCACCAGCGTCACGTATCCTGCCTAACAATTCTCTAAAACGCCTGAGAAGGTCCTCGCTTGGAACACGAGAAACGTCGTTTCCACCACAGCTGAGAAAGACAATGGGGTTTGATCCCTCGCTTGCCATACACGCTTCAATCCTGTCTGATATATGGCCCACCCCTGCCCCTGGGAAACACACCCTCGTCCTGTTCTTATCCTTGGAGCAAAAATACCTGTCAACATAACGAACCTGACTATCACCAACAACAAGAACCCGACGGTCGGAAGAGGGGCCAGGAGGGGTTGGTGAAGGGGGGAGGGGAGAGCGGGAAGGGAGGGGAGGGACCTGCTGTGAAGAACGAGGAGAAATTGTGGAAGAGGTGGAAGGTGGAAAGGAGGAGGAGGAGGAGGAGGAGGTGGAAGGTGGGAAGGAGGAGGAGGAGGAGGAGGAGGAGGTGGAGGTGGAGGTGGAGGAGGAGGAGGAGGAGGAGGAGGAAGAGGAAGAAGGAGTAGGAGAAAGGGAGGGTGAGGTGGTGGAGGGAGGAACGGACGAGGAGAGGGAGGAGGAAGAGGGGGAAAGGGAAGGTAAGGGACAGGTGTTGGAGGGAGGGACGAGCGAGGAGGCGGAGGACAAGGAGGAGAAAGAGGGAGAGGAGAAGGAGAGAGGGGGAAGAGGGGAGAGTGGGGACGGTAGAGGAAGGCGAGGAATTGGAGGCGGAGGAGGAGGAGGAGGAGGAGGGGGAGGGGGAGGAGACGGAGGAGGAGGAGGAAGGCGGAGGAGGGGACGGGGAGAGTGAGGTGGGGGAGGGAGGAACGGACGAGGAGAGGGAGGAGGAAGAGGGGGAAAGGGAAGGTGAAGGACAGATGTGGGAGGGAGGGACGAGCGAAGAGGCGGAGGACATGGAGGAGAAAGAGGGAGAGGAGGAGGAGGAGGGTGGGCGGGGAGAGGGGAGAGGGGGGACGGAAGAGGAAGGCGAGGAGGAGGAGGAGGAAGAGGAGGAAGAAGAGGGTAAGGAGGGGTGGGAAGCGGGGAGAGCGGAGATGGTCGAGGAGGGGGAGGAGGAGGTATGGATTTTGATAAATGTAACAAGTTTGAAGTTATAATTAGCTATTCTTTACACATTAATTATTGGTGCATAGTAGACCAATATGGGTAATAATTTATAAGACCTGAACCACCATTTTCGGAGACACTGTCTATATATCTTATAGCACTGACGCCTCGGACATGAAAATGCATGTAGCCTATTTGTTTGCATTTACACGGTGCAATATTATTGGCTAACCCTCAAAGGCTGATGATACACTTCTTCTGATTGGCCAAACGGCAGTCAGCTGCGTTCCATTCCTGGACAGCGGGACGGAACGGACCGAGATTTACGATCGCATCATCGTGAGCTACGAGCATCCGGACGGTCTTTTGAAAATACATCTTAGTGGTGATCGTAGCCCACGATAAAAAATGGCGGCTACGAGAGGGCTACTAAGATCTTAGTGGCGGCAAGTTACGATCCTTTGAACATCCGGCCCCAGGACACCTCCACACACACACACACACACACACACACACACACACACACAGCCATATCCATGTGCTCTGAGGGGAAGGTGAGGGGGCCCCCATTCCGCTACTTCATCGTGCGGCGAGTATAGTCACTTATTATTAGGTAGTTAAATGGTTAGTTTAATAGATAGTCAAACAGTTATAGTTAATATGTTAGATTGTTAGATGGTAAATTACTAGAAGTTAGTTAGTTAGTCAGGTAGTTAGGAAGGTAGACACAAGGGTGGTGGTGATGGTGGTGGTGGTGATGGTGTGGAGGTGGTGGTGGTGGAGGTGGCGCTATTGATGTTTATTTCATATGGTTTCTGTATTACGGGTAGGCCTATGTGGTGTAACATTTGGTTTCTGATGGTGGTGGTGATAGGGGTGGTGACGGTAGTGTTACTGATAATTTTAAATATGGCTCCCGTACTAAAGGTATTTGGTGTGAGTTTTCTTTGTGATGGCAGTATTGAAGGAACGTTAGTGCTGTTATGACGTTGATGTAGTGTGTATAGCGACGGTGGGTGGAAGGGGGCGGGGGTACAACGGTGCTTAGGGTACAAAAAAGTGCCTGTTGGGAAAGAGTGCGTCTCTACCGTAGTGCCGCCAGACACGGCGAATCCACTCGACCTTAACCTTCGTCATTACCTTTAAGAGAGTACGAAATAAGGTCCATTGCCGGCAGCATATATATCCTTCCCCTAATTTACGCTATAGTAGCAGACTGGCACGATGGTTGTTTACTGTACTGTTATCGTGTACCATAATTTATTACTTATTTGGATTCAATCAGATTACAGTGCTGAACCATGATTCAAAGGATGAAACAGTGTAAATGCCTAATAAGCGGTGGCTGAGTCGACAGAGTGACGGCGCCGCGTGCAGGAGGACGCGAGCTCAATCCCCGACCGGTGCCACTAAGCTGGGGTTTTTCAGCCGCCGCCGAGTGGCTTAAAACTACCCACATGCTGTCCAGAAGTCCACCTATCAACCCGGACTCTAGATTCTAGGATTAAAGATGAGCTCCGGGAGGGCAGCATGAGCCAATGCAAGATGGCTCCACTATAAACACTCGCCTGCGCCAGAACGGGCTGGCCCGACCATCAGGACCCACCGGGAGGAAACCTTGGACCGACCATCAGGATCCACTGGGAAGAAGCCTACCGGCGCAATAGGCCAAGACGCAAAAAAAAATAAAAATCAGTGTTTGTAGCGTCACTCATTCTTCATACCCCCTCCCCCCTCCCCCACCCCCACCCGAATGCACACACGCGCGTGCGAGCGAGCACACACACACACACACACACACACACACTGACACACACACACACACACACACACTGACACACACACACACACACACTGCTCTTCTGAACTTGCTAAATGCATGCCTGCCCCCTTCCCGCGACCCCTCTGAACTCAACTTTCTACTCTTGCTCACCCCTATGTATACTGTCCATATCCCATATCCAAAAAGTTAACCAGAATCTTAATTATTTTATCCCTTCTGCCGGTAAACTCTGGAAAAGCCTTCCTTTATCTGTATTTCCTCCTCCCTATGACCTGACCTCATTCAAGAGAGGAGTATCTAGACACCTCTTCTCCCAACATCTCTTTTGCCCTCTTGATCTGTTTTCTGTTGTTGGAGCAGCGCTTGGCGGGCTTTTTTTATGCAACTTTATTTTAGTGCCCTTGAGGTGTCTCCTTTGCTGTAAACACACACACACACACACACAAAGATATAATGAATAAATACCTTTTCTCTCCCTCTAAAAATAAATATAACGTACTTTTTGTTGGGCATCTGTTGGAGGTGAAAGTTCGGAATCAGTTTTAGATAATTTTATATTTTTATGAAATTTGCTTTATTAATATGCAAAATGAGGCGTCCGCCTTGCTACGCCGCGACTGTTCTTTCATGCGTTGGCGGAAGGTTTGTGGAATTAGTTGATTTCGTTGTTGTTTCTATCCTAGAGGTTTATTTTGTTTGTGTGCGTTTGTTTGTGTTTGTATATCATTCGGTCTTCATTGTAGTTATACAGAACGCAAAATTATCAGGTATTACGACACACAAACACACACACACACACACACACACACACACACACACACACACACACACACACACACACGGCCCGGTAGCTCAGGGGTAGAGCGTCTGGTTCACAACCAGAAGGACCGGGGTTCAATTCACCGGCCGGGTGAAGATAAGTTGGGTTTATCTTCTTTCACGTGTAGCCCCTGTTCACCTAGCAGTGAGTAGGTACGCGACGTCAGGCAAGGAGTTGTGACCTCGTTGTCGCGGTGTGTTGTGTGTGAGTGGTCTCAGTCCTACCCAAAGATCGGTACTACGAGGTCTGTGCTCTTCCGTAGGGGAACGGCTGGCTGTCTCGAGAGAGACCCGCAGCAGACCAAGAGGTGAATTACACACACACTCACACACACACACACACACACACACACACACACACACACACACACACACACACATCCTAATGGACACTTGTATATTAAGTGCGATGCGCAGGTGAGTGAAGGCTTTAAACTTTGCCGACAGGTAAACAGCCAACTCATTAGACGGAGAGGAGGAGGGAGGGAAGAAGAGGGGAGCAGGAGGAACGGAGGAAGGAAAAGAGGAGGAGGGAGGCCGGAGGGAAGAAAGAAGTGAAGCTGAACGGAGTACAAGAAAGGAAAGAAGTAAAGAAAGTAAGAAAATAAAGGTAAGTATCAATGGAGGAAGGAGGCAGGAAGGTAAGAAAACTGGAAAGGATGGCACCAGGTAGGAGGAAAAGTTGAATAGAATATGAGGTACCGAAATGGCATCTCAGAGACAATTATTGATAAAAGAACAGATTATAAATGGCCTGGAAAAAGAAAGCAAAAAATAAAGAAATTATATACCATCGTACAAAATAACATACTAACGTACATAAATTTTATACAAATAACGACCAAGAATAAAAAAAAAAACACATTTACTGCCTCACCAAAACAGAACCGTTAACGTGTGCATTAGAATATTAATAGAAAGTAAAGTAAGATGTTAGAGAGACCACATAACACTTTGAAACTAACCAACGCAGCAAGTAGATTAGTTAGGAAGGCATATGCACGAGAAAAAATAAAGTAAAAGACGCACTAAACAAACGACTCCCCCTCAAAAAACATGGAGAGAGAGAGAGAGAGAGAGAGAGAGAGAGAGAGAGAGAGAGAGAGAGAGAGAGAGAGAGAGAGAGAGAGAGAGAATGTGGGGGTGAAGATAATTATTGAGGGTTTACTTCAACATACTGTTTTAATGAACCAGAAAAGAAAAGAAATCCCACGCCGCCTCTTCGCTCACTAGCTGATGCGCCGCTTCGTCTAAATATTTCCCAGTCCTTCGCGCAATTGCAACACAGTCAGTTTTCCGAGTCGAGGATGGACGCGGGTTATGGGCGGTGAAATACGCCCAGCCAGGCCCATCTCGCGCCCCTCCCTCCTCCCTCTACTCCCCCCTCTGTCTCCCGTTCTCCTCTTTCTGCGCACTTCAATCGACCTTACTTCACTGGTACATGCTCACGACATACCGGTCCATCCCATCTCCTATCCCTTCCTCCCCTAACCCCTTAGCCTACATCACCGCCCTTCACTGCCTTTGCTTTCACTAAACAGAGCATGTTTCCTCAATGCCGATTCCTCTTCTCCTTCTCTTCTCTCCTCCCCCTTCTTCCTAGCCTCCGTGCTCTTCAATACTCATCACTTCCCTTCATTTCTCTTCTCATTCCACCGTCGATTCTTGTCGCCAAGCATCCCCCTCGCCCAGATAGAAGGCTGTCCCATCACATCCCTCTCTCCTTTCCGATTCCCTATTAACCTCCCTCATTCCCTCCCTGTTTGCACTATTTTATGTGTATCGGGTAACAGAGATTCACTTATGCAGCAAGACAAGAAAAGCATATATATATACATGTTCGCTGCATCATTGTTATTTCCTTCTGCGTGTGTTACAACTTCCATTATTTGGAACCTGTTTCGCATAACAGATATATTCTTTGCATATCCAGGTAAAAAAAAAAAAAAAAAACAGATAATCTGCATCAATTGCCCAGTCCTTCACCTACAGACTTATGTGTTCATATATTTTCAGAAATGCAAAAGTTTTGCCGTTTTTCAAATTCTATTACATATATTTACAGTTAAGATACTCCAATTTACGCGCGTTACATGAGTTGAAAGTTGGTAGGAAGAAAAGAGTGAAACGCTCCTGCTACATTTAGTCCTAAACAGACGAGAGTTCAAACAATAACAGAAGGCAGTTTAATTCCAAGAAGAGGCAATTTAGTTTCAAAGGTATCTCAATGCACGAGCGCCCGTTTGTGTGTGTGTGTGTGTGTGTGCGATCGTGCGAGAGAGAGAGAGAGAGAGAGAGAGAGAGAGAGAGAGAGAGAGAGAGAGAGAGAGCAGAATATACACCGTGGAAAAATAGATAAACCCAAAATTCAACAGATACGAGACGCCACATTGACGAAGACTCAAATAGGAGGGAGAGGAAGGGAGGGAAACCGTGAGGGGAAGAAAGGAGAGACGAGGGAGAGAGCAGTGAGTGAGAGGCAGAAAAACCTGAAGGAAGGGAGAGAAGGAGGGAGAGATGAGTAGGGTAGGGATAAAAATGTAGCGGGAGAGTGGGGTAGAGAGAGGTAGGAATAAAAAAGGAGAGACACATCAAACGAAAACAGCAATAAGGAGGGGAAAGACATTATTAGCCGATGTGACGGATCTGATATTTACAAAGAACATCGATTACAAGGGGGATACACACCACCACCACCATCACTAAAACTAGTCACCAACGCCATTACTACCACCTCCACTGCAACCACTGTAGCCACTGTTTCTACCTCTACTATCAACACCACACCTTTCACCGAGCCAAAATAAGGGGTTGAAGTGTTTAAGCAATTGTTTACCTACTCCCACTACCTCAGTGCTGGAGGAGGAGGAGGAGGAGGAGGAAGAGTCAATAAAAAAAAAAGATTTAACAATGGTGACGACGATGATGACGAAAACACAAAAAGAAGAACGAAATAGAGTAAAACAAAAGGGTCTAAGAGAAAGAAAGAAAACATAGAGGGATACAATCTGAAATTATAGAGAGGGATACAGAGCTTAGGAGAGAGAAAAACAAAAACATAGGGAAAAAAGAAGATGGAAACAGTGGCGGCAACAACAAAGGAAGGGAAGGAGAAAAAACAACAACAATAAAGCAGGAGGAAGAAGAGGAGAGGAAAAATGATAAAAAGAGAAGGGGAATGAGCAACAGTAGGAAGAAATATAATAGGAAGGAAAAGGATAACCAAAAAAAGGAACAAAAAATCAGGAGGAAGAGGGGGAGAAGAAGAAAATGAAAAATGAGGAGAAGGAGCAACTTGAGGAAGAAGAATGCGGGAAGGAGGAGATGGAGAACATGGAGGAGGAGGAGAAGGGGATGAGTAGAGAGGCAACATGAGGAGGTGAAACGGGTGGGGAAGGAGAATGGAGCGAATTGGCAAGAAACTGAGGAGTAAGGAAAAACGGCCGACGATGTGGAATTAGAGTCAGAAATACCAAAAGCAAGTGTGGCGACGAGACCTCCATGTGGTTCAGTTTATCGTGGCGGCGCATCCCACAGAGAGCTTCAAATAATTCACTTTACAGCCCTTGATCCCGGCGGTGGTGGTGGTGGGAGGGGGGAGACGGAGGTTGAGGACGACAGCGCTGGGTTCGGGTTTATGGAGGTGGTGGTGGCGGCGGTCGTGAGAAATAAAGCAGTAGAGGTGGCGGTGTTGGGGAGGGAGGGAATAGGAGGAAGAGAGGACGACAGCGGAGGCATATAGTGGTGTTGGTGGCAGAGGAATCCTTGTGGTGGTGGTGGGGGGTGATGGTGAGGATATGGTGGTGGTGGTGGTGGTGGATATTTGGTGGTTGTGATGGGGATGTGGTAGTGGTGGTGGGAATGTGGTGGGGGTGGGATGTGGTGATGGTAGGGATGTGGTGGTGGTGGGAATGCGGTGGTGATGGGGATGTGGTCGTGATGGGATGTGGTGGTGGTAGAGACATGGTGGTTGTGGGATGTGGTGGTGGTGATGTGGTGGGTGAGGTGGTGGTGGTGGGGATGTGGTAGTGGTGGGGATGTGGTGGTGAGGGGATGTGATGGTAAGGGTATGTGGAGGTAATGGGAGGCGGTGGAGGAGATGTGGTGGTGGTGAGGGGATGTGGTCGTGGTGGGATGTGAGGATGACAGGATGTGGTGGTGGTGGACGGAGGTGGTGGTGGTCATTAGAGGGAGGTGGTGGTGGCGGGATGTGGTGGTAGGTGGTGGTGGTGGTGAGTGAAGGTGACTGAGGTGGAGAGGAGGGAGAAGAAAGAGGAAACATGAATATTTGTGCTAATCTATCTTGGTGACGGATCCCCAAGGACGTGGTCTGTCATGGAGCGGCATCCAACTCTCTCTTCCCCACCATCCTAACAGTTCCATCTTCCTGAGTCCTTGTCTCTGCCACCAGTAGGGCCATGAATGTCCTCCTCGGTCTACCTCTCCCTCTCTTGCCGTGTAATGTATATAAAAGCCTGTACATATTAATGTATGAGTGTATGTGTCGAAACACGAGCTTAGGATCACGCGGTAGGATGTTATTGGACAAGTAGCTGTTTATGCCCTAAGTGAGAGTGTTGCTGACACTAGAATTTGCAACGCAGACACCGGAACGTTGAAAGTTCCGGCGAATCAGCACGAATCAGCACCGGAAGGATGACACTTCCGGCGAACAAGCGTGCACATAAAACCTACGAGCAGCACCAGGAGGAAGCAGAGAAGACGGGGAGGAAGCAGTCAAGAAACACGTGTGCTCCGTTTTGGGTGTGGCTTTTCTCCCTTTTTTTTAGTGTGACCACTCACATAAACTTTGTAACTATAGTTAAGATTGTAAATACGATTTTATGCTAAAAAAAAACTTTAAAAACCACACATTTTTAATGTCCCAGTGAGAGAGAGCGAATGAACTAAGTGAACTAAGGCTTCCGATCGGCCATACATATCGGCATCACTTAATTTAAGGCTGTTTTTGTTACCCAGATAACTTCAATCAACGTGTGGTGCAGGCAACGGTAACTCCGGCCTGACAAGTGAGGTAACAGTGTGAGCATTAACAACAAACAAACAAACAGTTACACGTATCGACCTCAATAACCACCAGCGCAGCGGAGCCGTAAACAAAGGACACCAGGACCACGTGAAACCGCCGGGGCACCTCGACAACAGCTACACTACCACAACGAACGCTAAGTCTTACTGATAAAATCACCGCACTATCCTTGCCCTTTAACACCTTATAGTGCTTGCCCTAGACCCCTCCTAGACTTTTCCTAGTATTTAGCTTAATAACCACACCGTGTTCCATTGTCCGCGCCCCTCGCTTTGTTTCCCTCGACAGGGCCAATTAAATTCCGACTCCTTCCCTACCCGGCCGCGGATATTCCCTTGAGAGTAGTCTAACGAGAAAACCTGGCCCAGCCTGACGAGAGGGCGTTAATCGTTCCCGCCTGACCTACCGCCACTCATTCTCTCTGAAGTTAAAAGGTAACAATAAACAAAAGACAACGGTATGACTTCATCACTACGGAAATGCGACGTGTGCAAGGGTCAGTTTGCTCCACAATATTTTGACAGGGGGACGGAGTCTTGCAGACATTGCAATATGGAAAAGCGGATCTCAGATTTAGAGAGAGGTCTATCTGAGTGTCTTGCAGCCTTGAACCAACGTCCGCCTCTACCCGCCCTCGCCGCTTCTTTTTCTTCTTCTTCTTCTTCTTCTTCTTCTTCTTCCTCTTCTTCATCTTCTTCTTCTTCGCCTTCCTCTTCTTCTCTTAATTCATCTGCCTCCACCTCCTCTCCTAATTCTTCCTCCTCCCTCTCCTCCACTCTCCCAAGGGTCCGGACGAGAGCCATGGCCCGCAAGGATAGGTCCACCCCTTCTTCTTCTTCTTCCTCTTCTTCTTCTTCTTCTTCTTTTTCTTCTTCTTCTTCTTCTTTCTCTTCACTTCCTTCTTCCTCCTCCTCCACCCCCGCCTACTCCTCCTCTTCCTCCCCTTCCTTCTCCCCAGATATCATATATCTGGATTTTCAAAAGGCATTTGATAAGGTCCCCCACCAACGATTGCTCAGCAAACTACTGGCGCACGGTATCTCGGGTAACATTCACAATTGGCTTGCGGACTGGCTCTCTGAGCGGAAACAGAGAGTAGTTCTAAACGGTGTTACATCTAACTGGCTCGATGTCAAAAGCGGCGTACCTCAAGGATCAGTGCTTGGCCCCATGCTCTTCTTAATTTATGCTAATGATATCGATGATGGGCTCACTTGCAAAGTATCAAAATTTGCTGATGACACAAAAATTGCTAGTAAAGTAACTGCGATACTCGACGAAGAAGCTTTACAATCAGATATAGATCGACTTGCACGTTGGGCCAATCAATGGCAAATGAAATTTAACGTTGAGAAATGTAAAGTGTTGCACATCGGAAAAAATAACAATCGCGTTCGGTACGTAATGAATGGCCAACAACTTTCTGCAGTAAGTAAAGAAAAGGATCTTGGAATCACTATATCAAGCGATTTAAAGCCCGGTCAGCATTGTTCAGAGGTAGTTAAAACTGCAAATAAATTGGTTGGCTTCATCGGACGAGTCTTTAATAATAAATCGGAAAAGTAATATTAAAACTGTATAATTCGTTGGTTCGACCCGTCTAGAGTACTGTGTACAGTTTTGTCTCCCTACTACAGAAAAGACATAGAAAAGTTGGAACGGGTCCAACGAAGAGTAACAAAGATGATTCCTAGGTTGAGAAATTTGTCATATGAACAAAGGCTTAAAGAAGTAAATTTATTCAGCCTATCAAAACGAAGAATGCGAGGCGATCTAATAGAAGTGTTTAAAATGTTCAAAGGATTCAGTGATATTAATGCGGAAGATTACTTTACAATTGATCGATCAAATAGAACAAGAAAAAATCACAATTTGAAGATAAGTGGTAAAAGATTCTCGTCGCACGAAGCTAAACACTTCTTCTTCAATCGAGTTGTTAATGTTTGGAACTCTCTACCTTGTTATGTCGTTGATAGTACAACAGTTACGGCCTTCAAGAATAGATTAGACAAGTGTTTTGAATCCAACCAGCAACTAAGATATTACTCATTGTCGTAATAACGTTAAGTTCTTTCGAATACTGGTGTCCTTGTCCGCTTTTATCGCCCGGTTAGTGGTAGCAGTAATGGTAGTTCTTTCCTCTTTCCTTCATAAATTCCATGCAGTTTTTCCATGCTGCATGGTTCTTTTTCCTTTCCTGCCAGCTTTGGCTGGAGGGATGGGGGGGTGGGGAGGAGCCTTCGCCTTTGCTGTCCTTCATCTTCCACCTTTGATTAGATAGTTAGTGTAGCTTGTCACAAACAACCTCGTAAGGACCAGCAGGTCTGCTGTTGTTTGTTCTTCCTTTGTGTTCCTTTGTGTTCCCCGTATTCTTCTTCACCCTCCTCCTCCTCCTCCTCCTCCTTCTCCTCCTCCTCCTTCTCCTCCTCCTCCACCTCCTCCTCCTCCACCTCCACCTCCTCCTCCTCCTCTTCCTCCTTCCATTCCTCCTCCTCCTCCCCCTCCTCTTCCTCCTCCACCTCCTCCTCCACCTCCTCCGCCTCCTCCTCCGACACAGCATCCTCGTCCTCCTCCTCCTCTTCCTCCTCCTCCTCCTCCTCCTCCTCCTCCTCCTCCTCCTCCTCCTCCTCCTCCTCCTCCTCCTCCTCCTCCTCCTCTTCCTCTTCCTCCTCCTCCTCTTCCTCTTCCTCTTCCTCTTCCTCCTCTTCCTCCTCCTCCTCCTCCTCCACCTCCACCTCCACCTCCACCTCCTCCTCCTCCTTAACTTGCAGACGAAGACGCAAGACCATCCTCCCAGCAATCTCCTGTGAAGACGGATCACACTTCCCCGGACCAAGGGTCAACACCAAGGTTAACATAAAACTGGTGGATGACAGCATTGTTAGAGAACAATTGATTGAGTTCTGTGAACGAGGTATCAAGAACAGGAGACGCTACTGTATTCCTGGTTCAAAACTACAAGATATAGAAGAAGCGGCAGACTTCGTCTCCGACCGCACGGAGGAGGTGTTATATGTTACGTCAAGAACAAATACCCGGCCGTGAAAATATCCAAAGAGGACTCAGAGAAATATGACTCTGTATATGTTGAACTGGAGACTAGCAAGCACAACAAAATAACGATTGGAACTGTTTACAGACCTCCAAAGCAACAAGCAGCGGACGACGAAGCGCCGTACGAGGAAATTCACACCATAACACAAAACAAACAGTCAGTCATTATCGGGGACTTTAACTGTTCCAACATTGACTGGACCACGATGATTGGAGATCGGGAGGGTAACAGATTGCTCGAAATGTTAGACACTTTTCTTACTCAGATTGTTACCCAACCGACAAGGGAAAATAACTTATTAGACCTAGTACTAGTGAGTGACCTAGTACTAGTGAGTGACTGACGAGGCTCGCGAACAGTGCCATCAAAGCCTCAGAGCTTGCAGAACTCTCACACGCCAGCGTAAACGCGACTATGAAAAGCAGATTGCGCGGGAAGCCAAGTCCAACCCGAAAAAGTTCTTCACGTATATAAGAACCAAAAAGAAGACAAAAAGCAATATATGTCCCCTAAAAGATGAAAGTGACGTACTAACACAGGACAGCAGACAAATGGTCGAAATCCTAAACAGAAACTTTGCGTCTGTGTTCACGGTCGAGAACACCCAGTCCATACCCGAGAGCCCTACCCCACCGATGGGAATCACTCCCCTAGAAATTGGCCCAATCGACGAACGGGATGTGAAAAAGTACCTAGACAAACTCGAGACAAACAAGTCCACCGGACCCGACGACTTGTCACCCAGGCTGCTCAAGGAACTCAAGCAGCAAATCCTCAAGCCACTCACCACCATCTACAATCTGTCACTACAACAAAACAAAGTTCCGAAAGACTGGAAACAAGCGAACGTAACACCGGTCTTCAAAAAGGGAGACAAAAGCGTGGCCCTAAACTATAGACCAATCAGCTTGACCTCAGTGGCCGGAAAAATCCTCGAGAAGATCATCAGAGACAAACTCGTTAGGTTCCTTGAAGACAAAAACATCATTTCCGATGTTCAGCACGGTTTCAGGAATAAGCGCTCATGCTTAACCAATTTACTGGACTTCTTCAAAGGTATCTATGAAAACTGGGATAATCATATCCCCAGTGATGTTATATATCTAGACTTTCAAAAAGCCTTTGACAAAGTGCCACACGAAAGACTCCTCAAGAAACTCAAGTCGGCAGGGTTAGGCGACAACCTGACAGCGTGGATCAAAGACTGGCTCATTGGAAGAAAACAACGAGTTGTACTCAGCGGGCAGGCCTCCGAGTGGCTCCCGGTCACAAGTGGAGTGCCACAGGGGTCAGTGCTGGGACCCATACTCTTCATCATATATATCAACGACCTAAAACTTGGATTAAAATCCAATCTTTCAAAATTTGCCGACGACACAAGGGTGGGTGGGAAGGCCCTCACGACGACAGACTGCGAAATTATCCAAAGAGACCTGGACCTGATCACTCGGTGGTCGGAAAAATGGCAGATGTTCTTCAACACTACCAAATGTAAAGTAATGCATATCGGATCCAGAAACAGCAATCACACATACCACATGGGTGGCGAACCACTACATGTAGTGCAAGAGGAAAGAGACCTCGGGGTCACCATCAGCAGTGACTTGAAACAAACAAAACACTGCAAGTCTGCCTGTAAGAAAGCCAATACAATGCTTGGGTTCATATCGAGGAACTTCGAATACAAGACGCCGGGAGTTATGTTATCCTTGTATAATTCGCTGGTGAGGCCACACCTGGAATACGCCGTGCAATTCTGGTCTCCAAATTACAGGAAAGACATTGAATTACTTGAGAGAGTACAGCGCCGCGCCACGAAGATGATACCATCACTGATGACGAAGCCCTATGAAGAGCGACTCGAGCGACTCGAGCGACTCAACCTCTTCACGTTGAAAAAGAGACGACTGGGGGGAGACATGATACAAGTCTTTAAGTACCTGAACAAGCTCAGCAACGTTGATCACTCCAAACTCTTCACGCTACAAACTAACCTGAGAACAAGAAACGACGGAAAAACAGTTCAAGCAAAGCGATGCCATACCGACATAGGCAGGAGTTATTTCTCGAATAGGGTTGTTCGCCACTGGAACAGCCTCCCTACAGAAGTGGTTAGCGCGGAGAGCATCAACTCATTCAAGAAACGCATTGATCGCCACTTTGCTGCAACGGGAGTGAACTGAACGTATCCAAGAGTAGGTACACAAGTGCTTTAATCCTTCCCTGCAAGCCACTCCTATGGCAAACGGATTGATTAAATCACTGAACGCAGGCAGCCTAGTAATGAGCCAACAGGCTTTCTGCCGCCTGCTAGTCCATGTTTGAAAACTTGTAACAGCCGTCGATCTTCCCACTTCAACACCTCTTCTCCAGTCATTCTCCTCTCATCACGTGACGAGTTGCATCTGCTTCTTTCTTACGACCCTGATTAACTTCTTTCCAGTTCCCACCCCTTGTAAGACTGATGCGTTCGTTCTCCTGCCTGTCCAGGGTATTGACTACATTCTCCTCCACAATGCCATCTCGGTCACTTCAAGTCTCCACTCTTCATCCTTGTTGTTTAAATTTAAATGATCACGCCTCACACCCGACAACAGTGTAGATCACAAGTATATTATTTTTATATATCTCCAGGTGTTTACTAATATCCTTTCGGTTGTTAATATTTTCCTATGGTTTTGGTATGCCTCTTTCGCCATCCCAATTCTCCTCAACTTCTTGAGATGCAAGATGGCGCCACTATAAACACTCGCCTGCGCCAGAACGGGCTGGGCCGACCATCAGGACCCACCGGGAAGAAGCCTTGGGCCGACCATCAGGCCCCACCGGGAAAAAAGTACCGGCGCTATAGGCCGCGACGTAAAAAAAAAAAAAAAAAAAATACTTTTCTACTTGTCTAAGTGCCTCTGTTCACTCTCACAGTTACCTCCGGTGTCCTCGTCTTCTTTGATATCACTATTAAGTTATTAGGCAAGAGAAAGCCTGTTGTGTTACCTAAGACCATAGGCCGGCAAGAGACCGGCAAGCATATACAAGGCAGCTCCTTTAAAATTGACCCCACCTAATCTCACTGTCTTTGAATTCAAATAAGCTTTTCTTCAATGCATCTATCGCCTTGGTGCACACCATATGACTGCCAAGCCTGTTCCACCTATCTACAACGGTATTAGTTAATCAATTCACATTTACCCATGTCTATTTCTAGCCATCGGGTTAGTTGAGGGATATAAATAACAAATAAAATGAAAACTTGAAGTGAGTGTTAAGACTAGATCAAGTACTTAAAAAAAACTGCGCCAACCTCCCCAGACCTCCCCAACGTAATCGTCTTTTTTGTTTCGTTTTAACGTCAACAGGTTCAGTCGATTGAGTTCCTCTTCATACAGCTGTGCTTTTAACGGTGAGGCAGAGGCACTTATTGCTGACACTGTGCCGGGTATCGGACATTACACTGTTATCTTCTAGGAACTTTACTAGTTTGTTCTTAATAATTGGCTCGAGGAACTTATCCACAACTACCGAACAGAAGCTTAATGGCCACGCTTTTATCTTTCTGCTTCCTGCTGAAGAAGAGGAAAAGGGGAAAGAGGAGAAAGAGAAGAAGGAGAAGGAGGAGCAGGAGGAGGATAGAGGAGCAGGAGGAGGAAGAGGAGCAGGAGGAGGAAGAGGAGCAGGAGGAGGAAGAGGAGCAGGAGGAGGAAGAGGAGCAGGAGGAGGAAGAGGAGCAGGAGGAGGAAGAGGAGCAGGAGGAGAAAACTTAATAGTAATCCTTCAACAGAGCTCTGGCATTCTAGACATGGCGCTCTGTGCCTTTTTCTCTTGTCCTGTGCCGCCGCTGTGTGTCGGGCGGTTGTTCGCTCTCTTATTTATGGTGTGTGTGTGTGTGTGTGTGTGTGTGTGTGTGTGTGTGTGTGTGTGTGTGTGTGTGTGTGCGTGCGTGCGTGTGTGCGTGTGTGTGTGTGTGTGTGTAAAATATGCTTGGGGTCAACGGGGTTATATCAGTGTTTCATGTCATCTCTCTCTCTCTCTCTCTCTCTCTCTCTCTCTCTGCCATAATGAAAGATCGACACTAATCATCTCTCATTCAACACATCTATGCTCTCCATCCCTTTCCCATGTTCATCCCATTTAACTCCTCGTCCCTCCCTCCCTCCCTCCCTCCCTCTGTCTACTCAACACTCACAGTTGACGTGGAGGGTGAGAGGGGATCTGTGGGCGTCCCTCTCGACGTTGGAGGCGGTGCAGGTGTAGGGCCCCGCCTGGTGCCTGGTGATGCCGCGCAGGGCCAGGCTGTTGCCGCTGAGCAGGATGCCTTGCGCGGGTTGGTGCAGGATGGCCTGGCACTGGGTAGGCGGAAGGAAAGGAGGTCAACACAAGATAAAGCTACACTACGGCAGCAATAGATGTAGAAAAAGGTTGTAAAGGTGACGCCAGGTTCTAGTCACAAAATGACATGTAATCAATTTGTGCAAAGGTCTTAACTATCGGCTAGCGTACTACTTGAATTTCTTTTGCAGCGTAGTCCATAACCACAATATTAATTCAGGAAGAATGAAAAAGACACAAATGTTACATGCATCACGGCAGCACAATAATAATGATTCCACTAATAGGCTGATCACCAGAGTGTGTTACTTGAAAGCCTACCGCGCTGTGATCCACCACATGAATAAATAACGTGGTTTAGTCTGCCATATACAGACAGAGTTGGAGATCATATAAATATTGCTATTGCTGTCCTCTGATCGAACATTTTCCCAGTACAATCGTTCAGCTGTTACACAGCGAGTAACAGCATAACTGTTTCATAATCCAGTCTGAGATTATGATAAAATATGGACACTTGAGAGTTGAGACAACCTAAAGAATAGTAAATGAGAGTTTGATACCTTCAACAAGAGTAAATATTAAGCAAGTGGGATAACACTGGAGGCAGGCATCCAGTGACAGTGGTTAATGAAGCAGGACAAAGAAAGATAAGTTCCTGTTCATAAATATGAAAATAAACGAACCTAAGCGCTATTAGTGTGAGTGGTGCGCGCGCGCGCGTGTGTGTGTGTGCATGTGTGTGTGTGCATGTGTGTGTGTGTGTGTGTGTGTGTGTGTGTGTGTGTGTGTGTGTGTTCAAAGTGAGGTTGAGAAAACTGAACGACACTGAAATGAAACACAAATTGAATAATTCGTATATCCTCAGGAGATAATGTGATGACGCATGAGTGGCGAGGAGAGAAAAAGTAGACCCAGGAGACACCAAATGATTTACGAGCATGAAATACGGAGCAGCAAACGGAACGGTAAGCTCAGGTACAAATGGTGTTTTAAATAAGATGAGTTACGGGAAGGTCGTGGGTAAGCCTGACACACCTGACGCTTTACAAAGACAGAGAGAGAGAGACAAAGAGAGAGAGGCCTATTTAGAATAAGCAGGTAAAGCGAGGAACTTAATTTTAAAGAAACATACGCCCAGTGACGTACTCAGCACATAACCCTCACGACCCTGGCACATCCATGTCTCTTACTAGCTTGGGAGCAAAGCCACATAGGAAAAAAAAAAAGAGAGGTAAAAGAATGAGGTATAAAAGTCCTATCACGCCTCGGTACCCCTTCCAGAGACATAGCAAAAGTTAGAGTCCCACCAGACGTAATTGGAAAGGAAAAACAGGGCGAGGGAAGCGGAGTGAAATCAATAGAGGAAGGAAATTATATAAAGCAACTAAATTTTTGTAACCTGCCTCGTTCAATTACCAATAGAGGAGATACAGGTGGAGGAGAAACATGAGGAGGAATCAGCAGGAAGACAAACAACGCGGAAGATTAGGAAGATCCAGCACACACACACACACACACACACACACACACACACACACACACAAACACACATACAAAAAAAGAACACAAAGGAAAGTGAACCAGAAAACACGTAAAACAATCAGAGTCGAAGTAAAAACCAATATATAAAAACAGAAGGGGTGAAGAAGAAAACCAAAGGCTACTGGTCATCTACCCTCCTGAACCACGAGATCTTGTAGGTCGGCGGGTTGGAATCCACGTTGCAGTGAATGTAGACGTCCTCGCCCTCCTTCACGATCGAGGACACGCCGCTACCAAGCTCCATCGTGGCCATGGGCAGGTCTGCGGCGGGAGGGAGGAGGAAACACTATGAGGCCGAACAACATACTCGACAACACTCAACTGTCACCTTCTTCTACACTAAGCATCCTCGGTCTATCCTTAACTCAAAATCTTAACTGGAAACTTCACATCTCTTCTCTCGCTAAATCAGCTTCCTCGAGGTTGGGCGTTCTGTATCGTCTCCGCCAGTTCTTCTCCTCCAGGCAAATGCTGCACATATACAGGGGCCTTGTCTGTCCTCGTATGGAGTACGCATCTCATGTGTGGGGGGGCTACACAGCCTTACTAGTCAGAGAGTTAAAGGCTCTTCGTCTCATCAACTCTCCTCCTCTTACTAGCAGTTTTCTAACTCTTAAATTCCGCCTCAATGTTGCTTCTTTTTCTATCTTCTATCGATATTTTCATGTGACTGCTCCTCTAAATTTGCTAACTGCATGCCTCCTCCCCTCCCGCGGACGCGCTGCACTTGACGTTTTACGCTTTGGAACAGTTAGCTTTCATCTGTATTTCCCGCTGCCCATGACGTGGCATCTTTCAGGACTAGAGTATCAAGACACCTCTCCACACGAAATTGAGCTCTCTGTTTTGGCAACTCTTTTCTTTTACCTTTTAAGAGCAGCGTTTAGCGTCCTTTTTTTTCTACACTTATTGTATGCCCTTGAGCTGCTTCCTTTCTTGTAAAAAAAAAAAAAACGGGAAAAAACGAGGACAAAAGGGAAAAAAACAGTAAGGTAAAACAATATCAACTCAAAGAGAACTGAACAGGGCATATGGAAAACTAAAAGGAAATGACAGAAAAATGAAACTAGGGAGTAAAAAGAACTGCATATATATATATATATATATATATATATATATATATATATATATATATATATATATATATATATATATATATATATATATATATATATATTCGGGTAGGCGGTGGCCGAACTGGTAACGTACTGGGCCCACATTCACCGCGTGATGGACGACGCGGGTTTGAATCCCCACGCTACCACTCGGATTTTTCAGTTACCGCCGAGTGGCTTAAAACTACCCACATTCTGTCCTGAAGACCACCCATCAACCCGGACTCTAGAGGAAGCCGTCCAAGCGAATCAAGAACGAGTTCCGGGGGGCAGCATGAGCCAGTGCAAGATGGCGCCACTATAAACACTCGCCTGCGCCAGAACGGGCTGGGCCGACCATCAGGCCCCACCTGGAAGAAGCCTTGGGCCGACCATCAGGACCCACCAGGAATATGCCTGCCGGCGCAACAGGCAACGACGTAAAAAAATAAAATAAAAAAAATTATATATATATATATATATATATATATATTTATATATATATATATATTTATATTTATATATATATATATATATATATATTTAGAGAGAGAGAGAGAGAGAGAGAGAGAGAGAGAGAGAGAGAGAGAGAGAGAGAGAGAGAGAGAGAGAGAGATCAAGGGGCTATGTATAACTGAGTACTGGAGGCAGGTAAACACAAGGAAAAACGTAAATGAAAGTGATTCAAGTGTGATAAATGATGATTAACGAAAAAAAATATGGAGGAGGAAGAAGAAGAGAAGGAGGAGATGGGGGAACAAGAGTAACATTAGAAGGAAGAGGAGGAGGAGGACAGAAGATGAACAAGGTATTAGAAAAAAAACGTTCCGGAAAACAAAAATAAAGTTTTTTACCAGAATAGTCGAACCGTATACAAAAAAAAAAAAAAACGTATCGTAAAGAATTATGTGAACACACACACACACACACACACACACACACACACACACACACACACGATAAACAAACAGATTAATGGATGAAGCGGATGTAGCAACGGCGTATTATATTATAGAGCGAAAGATTTGTGGAAAAGCAAAACAAAACAAATCAGACGCGAGGCAAGAAATTACAAAGAAAAATAAAACACGACATGCACTCGAATACCTGCAACAGAAGAACACACACACACACACACACACACACATGCAGAATTACATCAGTATCCTTCCACACCACAACAAAAGCAACAGAAACAACACATTAAGGGCAGACTGATACAAACTGATCTGAAAAGCACACACACAAACACACAGACACACACATAAGGAAACACACATAATGGAAGACAAACAGCATACATTGCTGCGCGGCGCCCCTCACCTGCACCTAACTCAGAACATGAAAATAATTGGCAGTTAATTAATTGTTTTGTTCCCGTGACATTCTCTCTCTCTCTCTCTCTCTCTCTCTCTCTCTCTCTCTCTCTCTCTCTCTCTCTCTCTCTCTCTCTCTCTCTCTCTCTCTCTCTCTCTCTCTCTCTCGTGAGGGGGGTCAGTGATATCACGGCAGACAACAAGAGAAAGAGAGGAAATATAATAGGAGGCACAACGAAGGAAAAATACATAAGCTGAAAGTTTCAATCATTAAAAACAACTGACGTAGACAGTGGAACGCCAGCACTACTCGGGCGAGCAGCCGGGTGGCCCTTCTACGGAGGCGAGGTGGACCCGTGGGGTCATCCTCGCTTTGGCCCACCCCTCCGCGGTCAAGTCGACCAGTCGGCTGCTCGCACGAGTACCGCTACGTGTGTCGCTACGGGTGTCTGCTGGGCGCCTGCCCAGAGAGCCCGTGCCTCCCTCGCTGCTCGCCGGCTATTACCCATGGCTGTGGCGGCGGCGGAGGCTTCCCTACACCCGCCGCACGCCAGCGGCCGGTTCCCCCCTGCGACGGCCCGTGTATGACAAAGGCCCGTTCCCCCTTTTTAGGGGGTAACTCCTTAGAAGAAGAACTGACGTAGAAAAATCGAGGTGGAAGTAGAGGAGAAGGAAGAGGAGGAGGAGGAGGAGGAGGAAGTGGAGATGGAGGTGGAGGCGGAGGCGGAGTAGGAGTAAGAGGAAGTGGAGGACGCCGGGACATAAAGGAAGGAGGCACAAGAAATGACGAAGCTTTGCATAATGTCCAACGCTTCAGTGCTGATGAGTGGACAACAGAATGTGTGGAATGAAGTGAAAGTGTCGAAAGAGAGAGAGAGAGAGAGAGAGCGAGAGAGAGAGAGAGAGAGAGAGAGAGAGAGAGAGAGAGAGAGAGAGAGAGAGAGAGAGAGAGAGAGAGAGGTGAGGGAGGGGCTTGGGTGGGAGTCTTCGGAGACTGAAATGTATGAAGATTTTCCATGCCAGGATTTGAAGGGAACGGATTGAAAATGCATACTATCCATCCCGCCCACTTTACCAAAGAACCAAATTTTTTTTGCTAAAGGCAACCACATACACTAAAAAGAGTTTGTTGTTCATGGCAAGCCCAAGCGCACACACACACACACACACACACACACACACACACACACAAAGGGACTACTGAGGAACGTAAAGGTCGAAATGTGAAGAAGGCAGGAATATGCAGGCGTGTAAACACATACCTTGAACTCAGTTACATGAAAGCAAGATATTTGGCTTTTCATACAAAACAGAGCAAGACATTGAAAAATAAAGGAAAGCCAATGAAAAAGTGAAAAAAATGATAAATACGAAAAATATTTTTTTTTTTTTTTTTTTTTTTTTTTTTTTTTGCGACGGAGGAGGCAAGCCAAGTGTAAGATGAACAAGAAACAAAAGTTCGCATCACGCTGTTCCTACAATATAGTACAGAGAAACCAAAAGGTATGAACAATTAAGGTTTAAGAGTTGTCTTAACATTCCTCTCTATAAAACAAGTGTTTACAGCACAAAAACTGTGTTAGATCGGCGTCGCATGACCCTCCAACACCCCCCCAACAATTTATATTATGCAACTAGGGTTGTAAAATGGAAAATGCTGAAAAGTAAAGATGGCACCACTGTAAACACTTGCCTGCACCACAACGGGCTTGGGCCGACCATCAGGCCCTACTATGAAGGCCTACCGGCGCCACAGGCCAAGACGTAAAAAAAAAAAGCTGAATTTGTTTATAATGCCATGTTGAAGGGTTCATCAGGGCTAACAAATGTTATTATACAATGTCAGGTCTTCAACGCATGGGTAAGCAAGGAAAACAACTTGAAGAGAACAAGAACAACACTAAGAAGATGGACAATCTGTTCATCGGCATCTGCGACACCGAAAAAAAAAAATCATGTTAGAAGGAGGAGTACATGCGTATACGAAAAGTCACACACACACACACACACACACACACCTTGGACATCTCCATTACCAAACAGTCAATGAGGTAAGACCGAAGTGTATTGGCTTCCTCGCCCCCTCCCTTCTCCTTCCCTTCTTCCTGCTCAGGCAAGCAAGTCAAAAGTAACGATAACCAATAAGTTATGCCGGGTAGCACCGCGAAGGACACACGGTTGATAATTATAATGCTTCCTGCTGAGGCAACACATGTGCTGTGCAATCCTCCCCCTTTAAACTTAAGTGAAGCACGGCTGCTGATGCGTCCTGCTGAGGCGACACAGGTACAGTACGTTCCCCCTCTTTTAACCTAAACTGTCTTAATTCAACTGTATTTTTTAATCACCAGCCAATAGCGCCGTTAGGCCTTCTTGAGTGACTCTGGGAGTCGCTCGCAACCAGTCATTGTTACAGCGGAACTTTATTAATAATGGCTGTTGTAAGATATGACTCTTGCTTGGCCCAGCCATTCTCCACCGAAATATTGGAAGTTAGGGTTAGTTGACAGCATCGGGACAGCATGTGAGTAACCTTCGACCACTCGGCTGATCGCTAGTCCCGAAACTACTCGTTCCACCAGCTTAATTCTTTCAAGAAGGTAACACCAAAATATAATTTTCAATTAAGCATCATCCACTGTCTACCAATGGGAGCGGCGTGTTAACGGTAAATCAACTTCATATTTTTTTCTTTACCCCCAACCAGCCACGTAATGTGTAGTGTTGGAACCATGCAAAAATTGCAAACCATCCTCCCCCCCGAGTCACTCCTTTCCTATAAGCTCAATCAAACAGAACCTTCCCACTGGACCAGGAGAGACCCGCACAACCATGGCCCCAAGAGTTGGGGCAGCGGGCTGGGGAATATAAAAATGTACCAGGGTGATGACCGTCCCAACAGACCAGGAGAAACTCGCCGCAAGAGTTGGAGCGGCTGGCCGGGGTAATAAGTAATATACCGGGGATAATGGAGGGTCGACAAGGAGGTTTACTGCAGACCTAACTGGGCAAGAAATGTCGGCTATATTAAATGTCGACTTAGAGAGAGAGAGAGAGAGAGAGAGAGAGAGAGAGAGAGAGAGAGAGAGAGAGAGAGAGAGAGAGAGAGAGAGAGAGAGTATAGGGAAAACAAAGAAAGAAAAAAAGGAAACGAATGAATAAATAACACAGAAAAATGGACGGCAAAGATAAGGTCTATCTCTCGTCTCGTCTCGTCAAGGAAACGGAAAATATACGTCCATCCATGTACACCATTCCATCGCGCTAAACACCCTTCCCATTCCTTACTCACTCCCCCTCCCTCTTCCTCCCCTCTGCCTCCCCCGGCACGCTCTATACCACCTCTTGATCCATGTGTCACCAGTGTTACGCATCTGATAAAATCCCGCACCGCGTAATTTCAACCAGACTATAAATCCTCAGGGAAGCAGCCATTATCCCTACTTTGTGTTCTACGCCACACCTCCTCGATCACTCTTTCTTCCTTCTCATCATTTTACCCATTCGTCTTCCTGTTTATCCTCCACCATCGTTTCCTTTTCCATTTCGTTTTCTATTTCACTTGCAATTCCTCCCCTTCCTGTTCCATCCAATCCTCTTCCTCCTCCTCCTCCTCCTCCTCCTCCTCCTCCTCCCTGTGGTTGGGGGTATTTTCCCTGTGGTTGGGGGTATAAGAATTCCACCACCGTATTCCCTGCGTGTCGTAAAAGGCGACTAAAATGGACTTCTTTCTTTCTCTCTGGATAATTACCTTTTTTTCCTGCCTATGGGAAGTCTATCCAAGGGTTGTCACCCTCCCTTACACTTGTGAGGACACATCCTCACAAGTGTAGGAGTAGGTAGGGAGACACCTACCGAACGGGCGTGAGCTACTCCCGGTGAGGATATATGGGAAGCGAGGAGTGTGCTGAAGTCCTTCAAAGACCCTTCCCATGTCCTCACTAACCGTTTTCCTTTTGTCTCATCAACACCAGAGAGCAGTTCAGCATGCTCTCAAAAGACAATTCCTCCCTCTTTTTACACCACACTACATTCACACATTTTCCCAAAATTCAAAATTCAAAATGGCTAACGAAAATACCGCCTCGGAGTCCCCGCCTGGTGGGGGGACCATATATTCCCCCAGGGAGGACTCCCCTTCTGGCTGCCGACTTGAGACGTGTCCTGATAACTCCTCGAACCTTCTCCTTATCAATTTCTGCAACATTCCAGGTCTTCGTTCTAATTTTCATTCTATGAAACACCATCTCGCCTCCTCTAAACCCCACCTTCTCTTCCTCAACGAAACACAGGTTTCTGAGGCTACTGACAGCAAGCTCTACTCTGTTCCCTCCTACTATCTCTATCCTAAATTTCAATCCAAAGCTGGATGTTGCGCCTACGTGCGCAACGACATCACTTGCTCTCGTGCCCACGACCTTGACTCTTCTGAATTTTCCACCATCTAGCTAAGACTGCATTGTCATTCTATTACTAAATACATATGTGCTGTTTATCTCTCGCCTAACTCTACTAACTATGTAAAATTCTTTGATTATTTGAACTCTAAAGTGGAACATATATGACTCACTCTCCCTTTGCTGAAATCTCCATCTTGGGAGATTTCAATGTTCACCACCAGCTTTGGCTTTCATCCTCCTTCACTGACCAGCCTGATGAACAAGCCTACAACTTTGCTCTCCTCAACGACCTAGAGCAGTTGGTTCAGCACCCTACTCGTATTCCCGACCGTCTTGGAGACAAGCCCAGCATTCTAGACCTCTTCCTTACCTCTAATCCTTCTGCTTACTCTGTCAAACTGTTCTCTCCATTGGGCTCCTCCGATCATAACCTTATTTCTGTATCCTGTACATCCTCTGTACCCGCCGAAGAGGCGATGCTTTTGGCATTTTGCTTCAGCTCGGTGGGACGACCTTTGGATGTACTTTTCCGATTTCACGTGGAATGCTTACTGCTTCCAGGAGAGAGACCCCTCTGTATGTGCTCAGCGCATCACATAGGTGATTGTCTCTGGAATGGAGGCATACATTCCACGTACTTTCTCTACTCCTCATGCTAAAAAGCCTTGGTTTAATCACGCTTGTTCTCGTGCTATTAAAGATAGAGAGGCAGCTAACAAATGGTTCCAGAGCCTTCGAACTCCCACTAACTTTAACCTTTACATTTCAGCCCGGAATCGTGCCAAATCTATTCTCCGACTTACCAAAACTTCTTTTATTAGTAGAAAATAGTCAACACTTTGCTTCTTCTAATTCTTCCCCTGACGGCTGGCATCTAGCCCAAAATATCTCCTCCAATTTCACTTCTTCCTCTTTCCCTCCTCTCCTTAACCCTGACGGCAGCACTGCCGTCTCATCTATCTCTAAGGCTGAACTCTTCGCTCAAACTTTCTGTAAGAACTCCACCCTGGACGATTCTGGGCATATTCCTCCTACTGATCCCCCCTCTGAGTCCTTTACGCCTGTTATTAAGATTCTTCCAAATGATGTTTTCTATGCCTTCTCTGGCCTCAACTCTCAGAAGGCTTATGGATCTGATGGAGTGCCTCCTATTGTCCTTAAAAACTGTGCTTCTGTGCTGACACCCTGCCTGGTCAAACTCGTTCGTCTCTGCCTATCAACATCTATCTTTCCTTCCTGCTGGAAGTATGCCTTTGAACAGCCCAGCCTAAGAAGGGTGACCGTTCCAATCCTTTCAAACTACCGATCTATAGCTTTACTTTCCTGTTTATCTAAAGCTTTTGTATCAATCCTTAACCGGAAGATTCAAAAGCACCTTCCACTTCTAACCTTCTATCTGATCGCGCCAGTATGATTCCGCAAGGTGTTCTACTATGATCTTCTTGCTCTTAATCGACTCTTGTCATCCTCTCAGCAGTTTCGGTGAAACTTTCTCTGTTGCGCTAGCGGCTAGACATATCAAAAGCCTTCGATAGAGTCTGGCACCAGTCTTTGGTTTCTAAACTGCCCTCTTTCGGATTCTATCCCTCTCTCTGTTCCTTTATCTCCAGTTTCCTTTCCGACCGTTCTATTTCTGGTGGTAGACGGTCACTGCTCTTCCGTAAACCTATCAACAGTGGCGTTCCACAGGGCTCTGTCCTATCACCCACTCTCTTCCTGTTATTCATCAATGATCTTCTTTCCATAACAAACTGTCCTGTCCACTCAGGCCGACGACTCCACCTGCATTATTCAACCTCTTTCAATAGAAGACCATCAACACAGGAAGTACACGACTCCAGACTGGTGGTTGCAGAACGCTTAACCTCAGACCTTGCTATCATTTCCGATTAGGCAGAAGGAACTCAGTCCTTCAATGCCTCAAAACTCAATTTCTCCACCTATCAACTCGACACAATCTTCCAAACACCTATCCCCTATTCTTCGACAACACTCAGCTGTCACCCTTCAACACTCAAACATCCTCGGTCTATCCTTAACTCAAAAGCTCAACTGTAGTCTTCTATATCTCCTCTTGCTAAATCAGCTTCCTGAGGTTGGGCGTTCTGTATCGTCTCCGCAAGTTCTTCTCCCCACGCAGTTGTTATCCATATACAGGGGCCCTTGTTGTCCGCCCTCGTATGGAGTATGCATCTCACGTGGGGAGCCCACCACACAGCTCTTCTGGACAGAGTGGAGTCTAAGGCTTCGTCTCCATCAGCTCTCCTCCTCCCACTGATAGCCTTCCACCTTTAAATTCCGCCGCGATGTTGCTTCTTTCTATCTTCTATAGATATGTCCACGCTGACTGCTCTGAACTTGCTAACTGCATGCCTCCCTCCTGCGGCCCCGCTGCACACGACCCTCTTTCAATAGAAGACCATTGTCAACACAGGAAGTACACGACTCCAGACTGGTGGTTGCAGAACGCTTAACCTCAGACCCATGCTATCATTTCCGATTAGGGCAGAAGTGAACCTTGTGTCCTTCAATGCCCTCAAAACTCAATTTCTCCACTCTATCAACTTCCGACACTAATCTTCCAAAATTGACCTCCATCCCCTATTCTTTCGACAACACTCAGCTGTCACCCTTCAACACTCAAACATCCTCGGTCTATCCTTAACTCAAAAGCTCAACTGTAGTCTTTATATCTCCTCTTGCTTAAATCATCAGCTTCCTCGAGGTTGGCTGGGCGTCTTGTATCGTCTTCCGCAAGTTCTTCTCCCCAAGCGCAGTTGCTATCCATATACAGGGGGCCTGTCCGCCCTCGTATGGAGTATGCATCTCACGTGTGGGGAGCTCCACCTCACACAGCTCTTCTGGGACAGAGTGAGTCTAAGTTTTCTGTCTCATCAGCTCTCCTCCTCCTGTACTGATAGCCTTCCACCTTTTAAATTCCGGGTCGCGATGTTGCTTCTTCTATCTTCTATAGGATATGTCCACGCTGACTGCTCTTCTGGGTCTTGCTACACTGCATGCCTCCCCTCGGCCTCAAGCCAAGCTTTAACACGACTTTCTACTCATGCTCATCCTCCTTATACTGTCCAAACTTCTTATGAGAAGAGTTAACCAGCATCTTCACTCTTTCATCCCTTACGCTGGTAAACTCTGGAACAACCTTCCTTCATCTGTATTTCCTCCCCGCCTACGATTCTGAACTTCTTTTCAAGAGGGAGCATATCAGACAATTCTCCTTCTGAAATCTGGATCTTTCTTCACCCAATTCTCTCTTTTAATTCTTTTTTGGGAGCAGCGAGTAGCGGGCTTTTATTTTATTGTTGTTTTTTGTGCCCTTGAGGTGCCTCCCTTTGTTATAAAAAAAATCCTCTTCTTCCTCCTTAATACACAGTTATTCGTACCCAGCCTTTAGTCTCAGTCTTCCTCCGATGTTTATCTCAATATCCTGGGAGGTTCTAGTCAATTTGAGTCTTCTATGGCGAAAATCTGCTTTCCTGCGAAGTCCGGGAGAGCACACACCTAGGTGCCTTGGGGTCAGGGCCCAAAGGCCTCGTGCTTGAAGGGGACATGCTGTGCTGCTCTTGGGTGGCTGACTCTCTCTCTACCCAGTGTGGGTGATGGGTAGAATCACTCCGGCCCCAGTCTTTGACAAAGCTTAAGGACAAATCTCGACCGGGTTACATATAGGATATACATAGGGAAGAACAGACCAGAAGACCTATCGGTCTATATGAGGGTGCCTTGTTTAATACTGCTACCGTTACTACTAGGGGAATTCACGGTGTGGTAGAACAGGACAGAATAGATGAAGGCTCCTCCCTCACCCACCTCTCTCCTCTGGCAACGTGCCGTGGCAGGAAATAGTTAGAAGAGAACAACACCATGTACCTTTTACAAAGAAAGGGACATGGAAATTCTTACATAAAGAGAAAATAAGAAGAAATTACTACCCTTAACTTTACAGGCACTGGTAACCTAAGCTGTGGGAAAATGACTTCATTACATAAGAACATAAGAACATAGAAATACAGGGAGACTGGAAGAGGACGAGTGGCCTACATAGGGAGGCCCCTAGAATCCCCTATTTCTCTGACGATGGGTGAGGGTGTAGTTTCAGGGCACAGGTAGGTTGATCCTCATTTTACTGGCGGTACTAGGCATCGCACCAGTAACCTGTCACCTTACTGGTAACCCAATAACTCACTCCACCCGTCATGTGGACATTAACTGTTGCTTTACTCTATTGTTGACTTTCGCTACTTGCAATTCATAGGATGGGGAAGAATTATATGTATATTGTGAATTAATGATTTGTGGGAGTCTATTCGTACACCAAATGTGTTACATCGATTTCCTTTTAACTTCATACCGTTAAGTGTTCTTGTGTTGGTGTCTCTCTGAAATAGACTATCGCTTTTTTTTAGGGAAATATTCGTCATATAAGGCAAGTTGATTTGTTTGGTTGCTCGTTCGCATCTTTTCTAGCAAAACTTGATCTTTTGATATAGTTCTCGTTGCGACCAATTGAAATTCATGTATTCTCCAGTTCGGGGTGATTTATAAGCTGTTATATCATTGACTTACTATAAGCTGATAATGATTTACCAAAGATCTTTTTTCGTTAACCATTTGCCATTTTTCGCTCCAGTCGGCAAGTCTTACTTAAGTCTGAGATTGAATGTTTCGCAACTTTAACTGTTCATTACCGTACCTCCTAATTTGGTTGACAAGGTTAGTAGTTTCATATCCGAAGGCCTCATCACTCATAATGGCCATTTTCAGTGTTTTTTTTTCTAGCTCCTGTGAAGTCTCCCCATACCTCTATTTTTCCTAGGCACTGGGAAACTGCAGCATTCTTTTTCTATGCATTTAACTTTTAAATTATAATTTTCTTTTTTTACATCTCGCCCAAAGCGCTGTATTTTAGGGGCCTGATGGTCACCCAACCCATGCGGCGCAAGTAATTTTTAAAGTGGCGCCAGTTATGCTTGGCTCATGCTGTCTCTTTAAACTCATTCGATTCACTGGACGGTTTCTTCTGGAGATAGCCGGGTTGATGGGCGATCTTCTGGACCGTGCAAGTGGGTAGTCTTAGGGCACCTGGCGGGTGACTGAAAATCCCAGGTGATAGCGGGATTCGAACCAGACGTTGTCCATGGCGAGAATGAATGTGAGCCCAGCATCGCTAAGCACTCAGCCACCGCCTACCCGGTGACACTTTAAGTTTTTACAGTAACTGCGCTCTTTTTGCTTTCTATTGTCAGTTAAGAAATTGCTAGTTCCAAAATGCCGTCCAAAACTGGAGATTAATAAGGTAAAATATAAGCCAGGAGGTTTCGCTCCTCAGCATTTTAGAAAACTCCCTTCCTGCTTGTCGCCGCCTTTTGTATTTAAATAACGACCGGGGCAAGTACGACGATTTGAAAATGAAATATGACATTCTAGAAAAAACAAATACTTGAATCCCTTGAAGGGAGTTTGTTGCGGCTAAATATAGTTGGTGCCGCATGCTAGCGACACTGTCTCCCTTCTTTTGGCCCAACCCGACCGAAATCCCGACCTAGTGCCCAAGTCACGAGAAACTGAGTACTGGAAGCACCCTGAAGACGGTTTAATTCCCTGTAAGGAATGAAGCCAGGCCTTTATATTGCCGCAGAAAATGTTGCAAGTTATGACCTTTTAATCGATTTGATATTTAAAGGAGAAAGTTGATGAAAAACACGAAACCCGGTTAATTGGCGATTCAATGATCAGAGGTCAGTTAATAGAATTTTGCGGTCGTGCTTCATATGAGAAACGTTGCATGTGGGCGTTTCCCCTGGTGTAGGTGTAAAATGGGTATCACTGGTGGTAAGTGCGACGATGTTAGCGACCGGCTCAGGACCAAAACTCACTGTCTCGTCATCCATGTCAGAACAAAAGACGTAAAGGCCAATCGTCAGAAGAATTAATGGAAAAGTATCGTAGACTGATCCGACAATTCAAATGAAAAACTAGTCAGGCCATAAAAAGTTAAACATAAGAATGCATGAGAACGCAGGAGTTTGGCAAGAGGCCGGCAGGCCTGGTGAGGCAGGTGAGAGAGAAAAGTAACGCCTTTTTACAGTAAAGCCTTCAGCACTAAATAACTGAATGTGCTTATGTGTGCTCAAGAAATGCTCGAGTTTAGAACCTTTTGAATAACTTTTATAGTGCAAGTGACTCTGTAATTTTAGAGAACGATGTATGCTCTTGGTTTTTTTTTTTTTTTTTTTTTTTTTTATATATTTTTTTTTTTTTTTTTATTTTTTTTATTTTTTTTTTTTTTTTTTTTTTTGTTTGTTTTTTTTTTTTTTTTTATTGTTTTTTTTTTTTTTTTTTTTTTTTTTATTTTTTTTTTTATTATTTTTTTTTTTTTTTTTTTTTTTTTTTTTTTTTTTTTTTTTTTTTTTTTTTTTTTTTTTTTTTTTTTTTTTTTTTTTTTTTTTTTTTTTTTTTTTTTTTTTTTTTTTTTTTTTTTTTTTTTTTTTTTTTTTTTTTTTTTTTTTTTTTTTTTTTTTTTTTTTTTTTTTTTTTTTTTTTTTTTTTTTTTTTTTTTTTTTTTTTTTTTTTTTTTTTTTTTTTTTTTTTTGTTTTTTTTTTTTTTTTTTTTTTTTTTTTTTTTTTTTTTTTTTTTTTTTTTTTTTTTTTTTTTTTTTTTTTTTTTTTTTTTTTTGTTTTTTTTTTTTTTTTTTTTTTTTTTTTTTTTTTTTTTTTTTTTTTTTTTTTTTTTTTTTTTTTTTTTTTTTTTTTTTATTTTTTTTTTTTTTTTTTTTTTTTTTTTTTTTTTTTTTTTTTTTTTTTTTTTTTTTTTTTTTTTTTTTTTTTTTTTTTTAAAATATAATTCCTTTCCATGCTCAACTTTTTTTTTCATTCAGGTTTTCCTGACTTTTTCCTCTTGAAACAGCAATTTGCTTAATCCAAAGCTGGATGTTGCGTTTACGTGCGCAACGACATCAAGGTCGTGGGCACGAGAGCAAGTGATGTCGTTGCGCACGTAAACGCAACATCCAGCTTTGGATTGAAATTTAGGATAGAGATAATAGGAGGGAACAGAGTAGAGATTGCTGTCAGTAGCCTCAGAAACCTGTGTTTCGGTGAGGAAAAAAAGGTGAGGTTTAGAGGAGGAGAGATGGTGTTCCACAGAATGAAAATTAGAACGAAGACCGCGAATGTTGCAGAAATTGATAAGAAAGAGGTCCGAGGAGTTAACAAGACACCTCTCAAGTCGGCAGCCAGAAGGAGAGTCCTCCCTGTGGGTATCTGTGCCCTTCCCCCCCAGGCGGGGACTCCGAGGCATGGTTATGGTTCGCCATTTTGAATATTGAATTCTGGGAAAAAGTGTGTATGTTGTGTGAATGTACGTAGTGTGGTGTGGATAGAGAATGGATCTGTCTTTAGAGAGCATGCTGAACTACTCTCTGGTATTGATGAGACAATAGGGAAACGGTTAGTGAGGGCGTGGGAAGGGTCTTAAGAAGGCTTCAGCACCCTTCTCACTTCCCATATATACCTCACCGGGAATGGCTTGCGCCCGTTCGGTAGGTGTCTTCCTACCTACTCCAGCTACCATTCATAACAACTCTCTGTTTACGGTCGGTTAGCCAGTTTTTGAGCCACTTATGGATATTACTAGTATACCGTGAGCTTGCAATTTACTAAGGAGGCGATTGTGAGGGACTTTGTCAAATTATTTCTGGAAGTCCAAATATATAATGTCTAATGATTGACTTTCATCGTATACATTAAAGATGTAGTTGGAGAAATCGAGGAGGTTAGTCAAACAGGAATGTTTGTCTCGAAAACCATGTTGCGAATCCTTAATTAGTTTATCTTAAAGAAAAAACTTGACCATTTTTTTCGCGAATGATCGTTTCCAAAATTTTGCACACGATTGACGTTGGACTGATAGGTCGATAATTACCTGGTTGTGACTTTACGCCTTTTATAAAGATAGGAGTTTTGTTAGCGAGTTACCATTTTAGTAGTACTGTTCCTGTGTTTAGCGAGTTTGAGAATATGATCAAGAGGGGCTTGCTCATCTGATGTTTTTTCTCTTTAAGAATAGGCGGGGATATTTTGTCTGGTCCTGGCGTTTTGTTTACTTTAAATATTAACAATAATTTGTACTATATAACTTTCTACAATGTCGCTAATACTACTCAAGGATGTGTCATCAGTATATCTTCGGGCTTCCGGTTGCCTTTCGGATAAGATTTCTTCTGTAAAAACGGAGTAAAAAAAATCTTTCAATATATTAGCGATTTTTTTATCATCATTTGTGGATTTGCCATTTACACTTGCTATTGGGCCAATACTGGGAGAGAGAACTTTTTTATATCCTACGTAGGCCAACAATTCTTTAGGATTTGTTTTGCTGGCGCTTTCAATATGAAGCTCTAGGTTTATTTTATTGAGACGTATGATTCTTTTCGTTTCTCGGCATAATCTTTGGAATTCAATTTTGTCTGTTTCATTATTTGCAATTAAGTATTTGCGACGCGCTCGATTTTTCTTTTCAATTTGGCGTTTGAGTTGATTGTTCCACCATTTAGGCTTCCAGTTGGCTGTTGGTCGTCTTTTACGGAATGGTACGCATAAATTCACGGCTCCACTTAAAGTTTCTGTGAATGTTTCCCAAGCTTTATATATATCTGAGGCTGCAGAAATTTCGCTCCACTCTACATTCGCTAGTAGATTTCTTAGTCTGCCAAATCCACACGTCGGTAATCAGGTATTCTTTCTTCACTCGTTTTCATGTCCTCTTTGATTTTTATTTTAAACGAAATCATTCGACGATCGCTGTCTCTGAATTCTGTACCAACATTGAGATCATGAACTAGGCTTTCTTTAATTGTGAGAACAAGATCGAGGATGTTATTTGCGCGAGTTGCTTTATGTAATTGCTGATAAAGCGCACTTTCTAATAAGTTACTCTTTAGATCGTGACCTGATTGTATATTTAACGTGTCTCCCCAACTCTTTACTGGTAAGTTAAAATCTCCCATATTTACAGATTCAAATTGATTGCATATGTTAGAATTTTGTTCGAACAGTTTTCTGTCTATTTCAATTGCTTGTCTATAAACAATGTCAATAATTAATCTACTTGAACGGTTCTTAATTTCAACGAAAACGGTGTCTATATTATTTATTCTCTCTACTTTGATAACACGTGGATTTAAACCAGCTCGAATATATAAGACGACGCCACCACTAACTCTGTTTTCTCTGTCGCAAAGAAAAAATGAATAGCCGGGTAAGTTAAAATCCGCAATAAAATCTATGTTATTTGTATTCAACCATGACTCCGCGACGGCGATAATGTGGAAGTTTTCCGTTGCAGCAAGTTATTCCAGGTCTATGAATTTATTTTGAATGCTGCGGGCATTTACATAACAGGCGTTTATATGATCATTGTGGGATTGGTTGGTGGTTCTTTGATAGTCTACTTGGCGTCCTCTAAAGGGGCTCGCTGTTTAATTTTTTTGCTCTGAAAAGTGACACCTGCTCACTAAGAAGTCTTCCAAGTCTAGCCGTCCCGACGGGATTTAGGTACTTTTCCGATTTCCCGTAGAATGATTACTGCTTCCATGATAGAGACCCCTCTGAGTGTGCCCATCGCTTCACAGAGGTGATTGTCTCTGGAATGGAGGCATACATTCCACGTACTTTCTCTACTCCCCATGCTAAAAAGTCTTGGTTTAATCACGCTTGTTCTCGTGCTGTCAAAGATAGAGAGGCAGTTCACAAAAGGTGCCAGAGCCTTCGAACTCCCGCTAACCATGATTTTTACATTTCCGCCCGGAATCGTGCCAGATATATTCTTCGACTTACCAAAAACTCCTTTATCCATAGCAAATGTCAACACCTTGCATTCTCTAATTTTTCCAGAGACTTCTGGCACTTAACCAAAAATATCTCATCCAATTTCACTTCTTTCTCTTTTCCGCCTCTTCTTAACCCAGCCGGCAGCACTGCCGTCTCATCTATTACTAAGGCTGAACTCTTCATTCAAACTTTCTGTAACAACTCCACTCTGGACAATTCTGGGCATATTCCTCCTACTTATTCCACCTCTGACTCCTTCATCCTTGTTATTAAGATTTTTAAGAATGATGTTTTCTATGCCCTCTCTGGCCTCAACTCTCAGAAGGCTTGTGGACCTGATGGAGTGCCTCCTATTGTCCTTAAAAACTGTGCTTCCGTGCTGGCACCCTGCCTGGTCAAACTCTTTCGCCTCTGCCTATCAACATCTACCTTTCCTTCCTGGTGGAAGTACGCCTTCGTACAACCTGTGCCTAAGAATGGTGACCGTTCCAATCCCTCAAACTACCGCCCTATAGCTTTACTTTCCTGTCTATCAAAACTTTTGAATCAATCCTTAACCGAAAGATTCAAAACCACCTTTCCACTTCTAACCTTCTGTCTGATCGCCAGCATGGGTTCCGCAAGGGGCGTTCTACAGATCTTCTTGCTCTCTTAACTGATTCTTGGTCATCCTCTCTTAGCCGTTTCGGTGAAACTTTCTCAGCTGCGCTAGCATATCGAAAGCCTTCGATAAAGTCTGGCACAAGTCTTTGCTTTCTAAACTGCCTTCGTTCGGATTCTATCTTTCTCTCTGTTCCTTTACCTCCAGTTTCCTTTCCAGCCGTTCTATCTCTGCTGTGGTAGACGGTCACTGTTCTTCCACTAAACCTATCGACAGTGGTGTTCCACAGAGCTCTGTTCTATCACCCACTCTCTTCCTATTATTCATCAATGATCTTCTTTCCATAACAAACTGTCCTATCCAATCATACGCTAATGACTCCACTCTGCATTATTCAACTTCTTTCAATAGAAGACCCTCTCAACAGGAATTACATGACTCCAGGCTGAAGGCTGCAGAACGCTTAACCTCAGACCTTACTATCATTTCCGATTGGGGTAAAAGGAACCTTGTGTACTTCAATGCCTCAAAATCCCAATTTCTCCACCTATCAACTCGACACAATTTTCCAAACACCTATCCCCTATTCTTCGACAACACTCAGCAGCCACCATCTTCAACACTAAACATCCTCGGTCTATCCTTAAATCAAAATCTTAACTGGAAACTTCACATCTCCTCTCTCACTAAATAAGTTTCCTCGAGGTTGGGCGTTCTGTATCGTCTCCGCCAGTTCTTCTCCCCCGCACAGCTGCTATCCATTTACAGGGGCCTTGTCCGCCCTCGTATGCAGTATGTCTCTCACGTGTGGGGGTGCTGCACTCACACAGCTCTCCAAGACAAAGTGGAGTCTAAGGCTCTTCGTCTCATCAGCTCACCTCCACTTACTTATAGTCTTCTACCTCTTAAATTACTCCGTCATGTTGCCTCTCTTTCTATTTTCTATCGTTATTTTCACGCTGACTGCTCTTCTGAACTTGCTAACTGCATGCCTCCCCCCCTCCAGCGGCCCCGCTGCACACGACTTTCTTCTCATGCTCATCCCTATACCATCCAAATCCCTTACGCATGAGTTAACCAGCATCTTCACTCTTTCGTCCCTCACGCTGGTAAACTCTGGAACAATCTTCCTTCATCTGTATTTCCTCCTGCCTACGACTTGAACTCTTTCAAGAGGAGGGTATCAGGACACCTCTCTTCTTGAAATTGACCCCTCTTTCGGCCACCTCTTTGGATTCTCTTTAGGAGCAGCGAGTAGCGGCCTTTTTTTATTATTGTTTCCTTTTTTTGTGCCCTTGAGCTGTCTCCTTTGTTGTGAAAAAAAATATGATCTGACTGGCGAGATGTCAAAAGCGGTGCTCCACAGGGGTCGGTGTTGGGACCTGTTCTGTTTTTAGTGTACGTAAATGACATTGACGAGGGGCTATCGTGTAAAATATCGAAATTCGCAGACGACACAAAAATAGCCAGCAGAGTCACTACGACAATAGATAAAGAACACTTTCAAGCTGATCTCGAACGTTTAAGTAGTTGGGCACGAACATGGCAAATGGATTTCAATATTGAAAAGTGCAAGGTTATGCATATCGGAATCAACAGCGATCGTATTCCCCCCGCCAGCCAGCCCCTGCCACAGGAGCGGGCTGTCAACCTAGACAGTCAGCCCGTGTCCCCACTGCGGGAGAAGGCTGCTGCTCCCGTCAGCCAGCTCACGTCCCAGCACCAGGGGCAGGCCACCTTCCATACCACCCAGCCCGGATCCCAACCACGGGGGCAGCACGCCTCACGGGAGTGGAGTAACAGTCCTCGCCACCCCTCGTTCGCCCATGTTGGTTCTCTTCCAGCCCCGCAGGCGCCGCACCCTGCTGGGGGTGCTGAGGGACAGGGCCAGGAGGAACAAGGGTTTATGGAGCAGCATAAGCGCCGCCGCCGGCCTGGCGCAAGGGCAAATGGTCCCCGTGGCTCCCCTTAGCACGTCCCTCAGCCCAGATGGGGCACGAGAGACGGGGGCTGCCTGGGGAGCCCCCCTCCATGTCAGATGCTGGTCAAACATCTACCCAGGGACTTCCACAGAGAGGAGCCCGCGGCCTATGTTCGTGAGTTGCTGCAGGACAACAGAGTGCATGCAGGTGACGGAGCTGTGGAGGAGGCTCGTCTCTGGCTCGGTCTTTGTCGTCTCTGCCCGTTGGTGACACCAGAGTGTGCTGCTAGACCTGCACAACTGGGAGCGGCATGTGTTTGTGTGTCGCTACCACACCCGAGTGGCTGCCGCTGCTGATACCCAGTCCCCTGTCAGTGATGGAGAGTAAATTGAAAATTGCCACCTATAAATGTCAGGGGATCAAGAGCAGTGAGCCCTATATCAAGGACCTATTAGGCCAGGTTAATATCCTGGCCTTGCAGGAAACGTGACTGTGCAAGGATGAACTGCACAGGCCAACACTCTTCACAAGGACTTTGTGTCGTTCTCTACGACAGCCGTGGACGATATTCAGGTCCTGAGGAGGGGGAGACCTTACGGGGGCTCACCTTTCTGTGGCATGAAAGCCTCAGTAAGCACATCCGGGTGAGTGGTGCTCAGGACCACCGAGTCCTGAGCATTGCTTACAAGGATAACAGGCTCTCCCTCCTCCTGGTGAATGTATATCTCCCTACCAGCATCAGGGAGAACAGGGATGACCAAGCCATGTGGTTAGGGACACTTGCCTCGTTGGTGGACAGTGCCCAGGAGCAACACGTTTGTGTGTTGGGGGACTTCAATGCTGCTCCTGGCACCCCCTTCTTCAGTGACCTATACACATGTGTGAGGACCGGGACATGGTGGTGGATGATGTGAGGACGCTCCCCCCAACGAGCTACACTCATGTCAACATGGGGTGCCTCTCTCGCACCTGGCTTGACCGTGTAGTGCTATCACCATATCTGCACAGTGCGTTGGATGGGTGAACAATTCTATACGACAGTGTCTCCTCTGACCATTTTCCTCTCTTATTTGGGCTAAAAATTAATGGGCTTCCTGCCTTGACACAGGTGAGGCAGGATAGGGTGGCAAGGGTTAAGTGGGGTTTTCGGACACAAGGAAAAGAGGAGTATGGTCGGGTAGTGACAACGTTGCTGAGAGACATTGCCATCGACCCTGTAAGGTTATGCTGCCTTCAGAGTACTTGTCTTGTCAGCGGGCATCATGACGCCATCTATAGGCTGCATCAGTCGTTGGTGGGGTGCATGGTGCGTGCTGGTGAGTCTTCGGTACGTGCAGGAGGAGATGGAAGCAGATTCCTGGCTGGAATGAGGTGATGCGAGAGGCGCACGGTGGAGGGCCGGCGGCATTTCACGCTGGGGCCCTCTGGCAGAGAGGATGAGGGGCACTGGGGCCAAATTCAAGCTCTGCCTCCGGCGGTGCAGGGCTCATGAGGAGCAGCTCCGAGCTCAGGCGCTGGCTGCCTAGTTGGCTGCATGGCGGTGACGCAGCCGGCTTCTGGCGCGGCCTACGAGCCCTGTCCCCGGACTCTCACACGCTCCCCTTACGTGTGGATCAGGCCGTGGGGGAGGAGGACATTGTCACCATGTGGGGTGACCACTTCGAGGGTACCCTGAACTGTGTGGCAGACGTGGAGAGTGAGAGGGTGCGCGGGGTGACGCTGTAGGGCGCTGTAGGCCGTACTGCGGACGCTCTCCAATAGCGAGGCGCTGGGTGTTGATGGGCTTCCCTCCGGCGCCTTTAAGTATGCACCTCCCAGCCTGGTCTCTTGGCTCTGTCTCTTTATCAATGCCTGCATCTGCCATCAATACATACCCTATCAGGTATTGGCAGTGCAAATAGTTCCCTTGCTAAAGGTTAAAAACCCTGCTCTCTCTAGCAACTATAGGCACATTGCCATCGCGACTGCCTTGTTAAAAGTGATTGAGAAGGCAGTGCTGCACCGCCTAGAGGCCTACCTGAACACGCTGGACAATAAGTTTAGTTACAAGAAAGGGCACGGCACTGAGATGTGTGTGAGGACTTAGAAGAATATCATTGAGTACTACACTTCTAGGGGCTCACCTGTCTACCTTTGCTTCCTTGACGCCAGCAAGGCCTTTGACAGAGTGAACTACTGGAAGCTGTTTAATAAACTGCTTGTATGGGGAACTCCTGGGTACATTGTCAAGCTCCTAATGTACTGGTACACTACCCAGGAATTTGCTGTAAAATGGGGGCTTCCACTTCGCTACCATTTAAGACAGCCAATGGTACTCGCCAGGGAGGGATCCTGTATTCATACCTGTACAACGTCTACACAGATGACCTCACTGCCGCTCTACGTGACACAGGCACAGGCTGCCACTTACACGATAGGTGCATCAACTCGCTGAGTTATTCTGATGACATGGTACTGATGGCACCCACAGTGGAGGCTCTACAGGACCTTATTGGAGTGTCAGGCGTACGCTCCCACGCACGCTATTGTCTACACCACCACCAAGACAGAGTGCATGGTAGTACCGCAGCCACACTCCAGGGTGGACTACCATACATCAGCGTGGCTAAGTGGGAGTGCACTTACATTTGTAGATAGATTCACGTACCTGGTCCATGTCATCAAGAAGCAGACCACCAAGCTCACAGTCATCGGCAACATGCTGCTGAGGAAATTCTCCTTCTGCAGCACGGAGGTGAAGTTGGAGTTATTCAAGAGCCACTGCTACTCTCTCTACTGCAACTCGCTGTAGTCGCGGTATAGGGCTGCCTCCATGAACCGTCTTAGGGTCTGTCATAACGACATCCTCAAGCGGCTTATGGGGCTTCCTAGATGGACTAGCTCATCCCTGGCCTTCACTGGGCACGGGATGAACTGTCTGGCTCTGCTGCGTCGCCGCGCCGCGTACAGTATGAGTAGAGTGGAACTATATGGGAACTCCATTATCACCTCCGTCAGACAGAGCTCGGCCTATGTATGTGGATATATGCGGCGGGAGTGGCTGGGCTTTCTGTACGTGCAGACTGTGCATAAGTGTGCCGTGCACACGCATATATAATTATAAAGCTGTCATCTATATACGCGTATATGTATCTCGATTTACTTCTCGTTCGTTTACTTGTCCTGTTCTTTATATATGCCGATGGGCGAAATAAAACTATTATTATTATTATTATTATTATTATTACTATTATTATTATTATTATTATTATTACGTATTATTATTATTATTTTTATTATTATTAAATCGAACTTATTCAGCTTATCAAAACGCAGGATAAGAGGTGACCTTCTCGAAGTGTGTAAAATGTTCAAGGGATTCGACAACGTTAATGTTCATGATTATGTTACAGTCTCTCAATCAAGCGTAACAAGAAACAATGGATACAAAATAACGAGGAAGCGTTTCAACTCAAATGAATCAAAGCACTTCTTCTTTAACCGTGTCATCAATGTATGGAATGGTCTACCTCAAAACGTCGTCGAACGCGAAACTATTTGCACGTTCAAAAAACAACTAGACAAATATTTATAAGCTAACCCGAACATTCGTTATTTTGCTCCGGTCTAACAGAAAGTAGTGTCAGCTTAGTCGTCGTGTACGATCTTCCTTCCATTCATATAAAATTCCATTGTAGTTTTCTTATACTACATGGTATTCTTCCTTTTCGTGCCAGCTTCGGCTGGAGGGACTAGTGGGAGGAGCCTTCGTCTTTACTGTCCTGTGTCTCTGTCTCGTAGATTAGAGTAGATGGTGGCAAGAACAAACAGCCTAGTTTCCTTTGTACTTCCTTTGTACTCCTTCTCCTCCACTTCCACTTCCACCTCAAGCATCTTCTCTTCCACCTCCTCCTTCTCCTTTGTCCCAAAAAAATTGAAGTGGAAAGCAAGTTAAACCGCCGTGTGTGTGTGTGTGTGTGTGTGTGTGTGTGTGTGTGTGTGTGTGTGTGTGCGCGTGTGTGTGTGTTCACTTAGTGAACGTTGTGGAGACATCTAAACGTAATTATGCTAAGGAGAAAAAAACGTGAATGCCAAAATGAGAATGGTTATCTTCTACCTCTGTCTCTATACGCCAAGCTTCTGTGTGTGTGTGTGTGTGTGTGTGTGTGTGTTTGTGTGTGTGTGTGTGTGTGTGTGTTTGTGTGTGTGTGTGTGTGTGTGTGTGTGTGTGTGTGTGTGTGTGTGTGTGTGTGTGTGTGTGTGTGTGTGTGTGTGTGTGTGTGTGTGTGTTTGTGTGTGTGTGTGTGTGTGTGTGTGTATGTGTGTGTGTGTGTGTGTGTGTGTAATAATAATAATAATAATAATAATAATAATAATAATAATAAACGGTTTATTAAGTGATTGCAGCTGTGAAGCTGAAAATATACACGTTGAAAATACAAATTTTGAAACATAATAGAAAAAAAGGGAAAATGTACAATATGAAAGGGGTATAGGACGTCTGGGGTGGTGGGGGGGTGATAGCTGAGTGTTGTCGAAGCATAGGGGATAGGTGTTTTGAAGATTGTGTTGAGTTGATAGGTGGATAAATTGAGTTTTTGAGGCATTGAAGGACACAAGGTTCCTTCTGCCCCAATCGGAAATGATAGCAAGGTTTGAGGTTAAGCGTTCTGCAGCCTCCAGTCTGGAATCGTGTACTTCCTGTTGTGATGGTCTTCTATTGAAAGAAGTTGAATAATGCAGAGTGGAGTCATCGGCCTATGAGTGGACAGGACAGTTTGTTATGAGAAGAAGATCATTGATGAATAATAGGAAAAGAGTGGGTGATAGGACAGAGCCCTGTGGAACACCACTGTTGATAGGTTTAGGGGAAGAACAGTGACCGTCTACCACCGCAGAGATAGAACGGCCGGAAAGGAAACTGGAGTTAAAGGAGCAGAGGGAGGGATAGAATCCGAAAGAGGGCAGTTTAGAAAGCAAAGACTTGTGCCAGACTCTATCGAAGGCTTTCGACATGTCTAGCGCAAGATAGTTTCACCGAAACGGCTAAGAGAGGATGACCAAGAGTCAGTTAAGAGAGCAAGACGATCGCCGGTAGAACGCCCCTTGCGGAACCCATACTGGCGATCAGATAGAAGGTTAGAAGTGGAAAGGTGCTTTTGAATCTTCCGGTTAAGGATTGATTCAAAAGCTTTAGATATACATGAAAGTAAAGCTATAGGGCGGTAGCTTGAGGGATTGGAACGGTCACCCTTCTTAGGCACAGGCTGTACAAAGGTATACTTCCAGCAGGAAGGAAAGGTAGATGTTGATAGGCAGAGACGAAAGAGTTTGACCAGGCAGGGTGTCAGCACGGAAGCACAGTTTTTAAGGACAATAGGAGGCACTCCATCAGGTCCATAAGCCTTCTGAGAGTTGAGGCCAGAGAGGGCATAGAAAATAATCATTTGGAAGAATCTTAATAACAGGCATAAAGGACTCAGAGGGGGGATGAGTAGGAGGAATATGCCCAGAATCGTCCAGGGTGGAGTTCTTACAGAAAGTTTGAACGAAGAGTTCAGCCTTAGAGACAGATGTGACGACAGTGCTGCCGTCAGGGTTAAGGAGAGGAGGGAAAGGGGAAGAAGTGAAATTGAAGGAGATATTTTTTGGCTAGATGCCAGAAGTCACGGGAAGAATTAGGAGAAGCAAGGTGTTGACATTTTCTATTGATAAAATAAGTTTTGGTAAGTCGGAGAATAGATTTGGCACGATTCCGGGCTGAAATGTAAAGGTCATAGTTAGCGGGAGTTCGAAGGCTCTGGAACCTTTTGAGCTGCCTCTCTATCTTTAATAGCACGAGAACAAGCATGATTAAACCCAGGCTTTTTAGCATGAGGAGTAGAGAAAGAACGTGGAATGTATGCCTCCATTCCAGAGACAATCACCTCTGAGATGCGCTGGGTACACACAGAGGGGTCTCTCTCCTGGAAGCAGTAATCATTCCACGGGAAATCGGAAAAGTACATCCTCAGGTCGTCCCACCGAGCTGAAGCAAAATGCCAGAATCATCGCCTCTTCGGTGGGTCCAAAGGATGTACAGGAGCGATAGGACAGGAAACAGAAATAAGGTTATGATCGGAGGAGCCCAACGGAGAGAACAGTTTGACAGAGTAAGCAGAAGGATTAGAGGTAAGAAAGAGGTCTAGAATGTTGGGCCTGTCTCCAAGACGGTCGGGAATACGTGTAGGGTGCTCTGCTCTTGGTCGTTGGGGAAAGCAAAGTTGTAGGCTTGTTGACCAGGCTGGTCAGTGAAAGAAGATGAAAGCCAAAGTTGGTGGTGAACATTGAAATCTCCCAAGATGGAGATTTCAGCGAGGGGAGAGTGAGTCAAGATGTGCTCCACTTTAGAGTTCAAATAGTCAAAGAATTTTACATAGTTAGTAGAGTTAGGTGAGAGATAAACAGCACAGATGTATGTAGTAATAGAATGACAATGAAGTCTTAGCCAGATGGTGGAAAATTCAGAAGAGTCAAGGTCATGGGCACGAGAGCAAGTGATGTCGTTGCGCACCTAGGCGCAACATCCAGGTTTGGATTGAAATTTAGGATAGAGATAGTAGGAGGGAACAGAGTAGAGCTTGCTGTCAGTAGCCTCAGAAACCTGTGTTTCGGTGAGGAAGAGAAGATGAAGTTTAGAGGAGGAGAGATGGTGTTCCACAGAATGAAAATTAGAAAGAAGACCACGAATGTTGCAGAAATTGATAAGGAGGAGGTTCGAGGAGTTATCAGGAGACCTCTCAAGTCGGCAGCCAGAAGGGGAGTCCTCCCTGGGGGAAATTATGGCCCCCCCCCCCAGGCGGGGACTCCGAGGCAGTGTTATTTTTCGCCATTTTGAATTTTGAATTTTGGGAAAAGGTGTGTGTGTTGTGTGAATGTAGTGTGGTATAGAAAGAGAGAGGAACTGTCTTTTGAGAGCATGCTGAACTGCTCTCTGGTGTTGATGAGACAAAAGGGAAACGGTTAGTGAGGACATGGGAAGGGTCTTTGAAGGGCTTCAGCACCCATCTCGCTTCCCATATATCCTCACCGGGAGTAGCTCACGCCCGTTCGGTAGGTGTCTTCCTACCTCCTCCTACTACTTTGTTATTTGATGCTGCAATACTATATAACGGTGAGCTTTACAGTTAAGATGAATTTTGTATCCGCGTGGACTATGCTGAACACCTGGAGGGAGGTGGCTTTAAATCGGTCGAGTCACGCGAGAGAGTTTGAGGTGTGCCGTCTGCAGGGCCCACACGTGTTTTCCCTCTGGGATTAAAATTCTCTGGGAGATTAAACTTTTCTTCCTTTTCAAAACAGGTGTGCTGATACGGGTCAAGCTTTGTACTTCAACGTTAGTGACAGATTTTCTACGTCAGTAAGACACAAGAAGCTCACTGTCTTTCACTGGGATCTGTGTTAGGTCGTGTAGGTGTAATCCTACTGATGAAATACAGGAAGCACAAAAAGTCGATATGTAACTTATCCGCTCGTAGTTGTAGCAAGGAAGTCCTCACACTGTAAGGTAATCCTCGCAATACTTCAAACACTAGTTAGACGCGTCACAACACTGAGTTAGACGTTAATTAGTTAGGTTGAGTGGTGGTAATTAAGACAAGTAAACAAGCACAGTTAATAGTTCGATATCTGAGAAGGCGTACGGGCCTATTTAAGTAACGGTTAATTAAAAACGTGTATGAACGGCTTTCAAAAGTTGTGACGTTAAAATGTAACACACGGAGTCGATTCACACACAAAATAACAAGTGTCGGTTCACGAGACGAGGTGGAAAGCAAGGTTAAGGTTTGATGCCGGCCAGCAGCAAGGTCAACGTCCGTCCCTTTGAGAAAGTCAGGCGAGACTGAGAAGGTCATCGCTAGGTAGGCGGGCGACATAAATTATCCCCTATTCCCTGCTACTCCTCATTGTGCCCACTGTCATACATTCCTCATACACTCATTATGCACTGCTGCATCGCTAGATAAGTGGGGGCTACATGTATTGATTCCATTTCCCTTCCATTTCACGATCCATCCGCTACCATAACTCCTTACGCGTTCGTCGTTCATTAGTCATGCATGGCTACATCGCCAGAGCAGTGGGACAGCACACGTTGCCTTCACCTTCCTCCTATTTCACGGCGTCAAGAGGGGATAACGCAAGTTCTGATTAAGAATTGTGCCCGAGTGTGGATTAATTAACTCCTCACCAGCCTCGGCTTTCTGTACTTCTCTTCAAAATCGTTTACCTGAGTGGTGAACAAATCGCGCTGACCGGGTGGGGTTCAGTACTGATTCCCGAGACGATTCTGCCCGCCACACCAAACAAACCTGACCCTGATGTCCTGAGGCGAGGCTAGTGATGGATTGAAGTCTGAACAAATCGGGAATTATTACATCGGAGAGGAGACTGAGCTGTGTGTGTGTGTGTGTGTGTGTGTGTGTGTGTGTGTGTGTGTGTGTGTGTGTAATTAACCTTCTTATCCAAGTATTATTAGACATATTCTTACTCGCCGCAATCATCCTCTGTTGAAGTTCTCCTGTCCTCCCTCTGACACCATATGTAACACCTTAACCAATTCTAGCCAGTACCGACTTCTAGCCCATTAGTTGTGACTGCTTCAGTTCCTTAATCCTAAATGCTAAAGTCACCCATCGAAATAAAAGAATATGGAGCACTAAATGCTAAAGTCACCCATCGAAATAAAAGAAAATGGAGCACACGAGATGCATCCCCACCAATGGTCAGGCGAAGATTGGTGGGCTGGGGTCACTGGGTTGGGACTGGGGTCTGGGAGTGGGACCGTGGGGCGTGGGCGGGACTGAGTTGCTGCGGGTGACGTCACTGCGCAGAAGAGAAGAATTCTAGTACGAGGTTGAAAAGACCTTGTATTCTCTTGGCCTTGTTTGAAGCAATGTAAGGTGTATGGGCGCGGCGCAAGCGTAACTGTGCACATAGGTGTTTGGCGGAGTCGATTAAAGACCAGGCAAAACCCATTCACAGGTGGCGGCGTTACTGCTGCTAGTGTGCAAATTGAGTGTCTATCCGTGTATATATCTATCGATCTAACTTTCTGTATACTTATTCACATTACCCACGTGCCGAGGATTCCGTTACTCTTATTCGTCTGACTGTTGATCACCGAGAAGCGACATCCAATCACATAAATTGACTGTCCCTTTTTTACTTCATTTTCGGTGTAAGAACTGTTTAAAACTATTGTTATACCATTAATTATCGAGCGATTTTTTTTTTTTTTTTTTTTGAAAGAGAGAGAGAGAGAGAGAGAGAGAGAGAGAGAGAGAGAGAGAGAGAGAGAGAGAGAGAGAGAGAGAGAGAGATAATTACATAGAATTACATAAAAATCAGACCACACAGACCCCATGGTCCAGACTAGGTGGTCTGTCCTTAAACCTAAGTGATTTTACATTAATCAGATGGCTCCAAAACGTTGCTTTTCTACTCTAGTTAATATTAAGTTCAAGGAAGTGACGGTCGAGCTTATTTTTAAAGGAGTCAATCGTGTTACACTGGACCACTGATGGTGGGAGCTTATTCCATTATCGCACTACAACGTTGGTGAAGAAAAATTTGGTGCAGTCTGAATTTACTTGTCTACATTTGACTTTTATGCCATTGCTCCTCGTTCGCAAAGTGTCATCGATCATATTGTTCTGTCTACATTCGTGAAACCATTAAGTATTTTAAAACATTCGATCAGTTTTCCTCGGAGGCGACGTTTCTCAAGAGAGAACATGTTAAGGGTGGAAAGTCTTTCTTCGTAGGATTTGTTGCGCAAGGAAGAGATCATTTTTGTTGCTCGACGCTGAACACCTTCTAGTTTAGCAATGTCCTTTGCAGACCAAAACTGTACCGCATATTCCAAGTGGGGTCTGACTAAACTATTGTAGAGCGGAAGTATTACATCTTTATTCTTGAATAAAAAGTTTCTTTTAATGAAGCCCAACATTCTGTTTGCTTTATTTGCTGCATCGATGCATTGATGTGAGAATTTGAAGTTTGACGCGATTTTGACCCCCAGGTCCTTAACGCATTGAACGTTTGTGAGTTTAACGCCGCGCATTTCGTAATCGAACTTCTTACTTTTTGTTCTAACTTGAAGAACCTGGCACTTGTCTACGTTAAAGGGCATCTCCCATTTATCCGACCAAGCTGAAATTTTGTGCAAATCCTCTTGGAGGCTTTGCCTGTCTTCGTCAGTGAGAACCGAGTTACCAATCTTTGTGTCGTCTGCAAATTTACTAATGCGATTATTGAGTCCAACATCCACATCGTTGATGTAAATAATGAAGAGCACTGGGCCAAGAACAGAGCCCTGAGGGACGCCACTAGTGACCGGCGCCCACTCTGAGTTAAATCCGTCAATCACAAGTCTTTGTTGTCTGTTGCTCAACCAATTCGCAATCCATCGGTTTACTTGACCGTCAATGCCTATTTGCTTTAATTTATAAAGTCATTTATGATGTGGGACTTTATCCAACGCTTTCTGGAAATCAAGATTTGGTTTGGTTGATTTGGTTACGTCATAAACTGAGAAGAGATCGTTATAAAAGGTCAGTAGGTTTGACAGGCAGGACCTTTTGTTACGGAAGCCATGTTGTGAATCCCCAATTAATGAGTGGCTTTCGAGGTAACTTACAATTTTGTCTCTAATTATGCTCTCGAGTAGCTTACTACAATTGAAGTTAGACTAATGGGTCGGTAGTTACCTCGCATTTTTTTGTCTCCTTTCTTAAAAATCGGTGTCACGTTAGCCTTTTTCCAATCCGAAGGGACGGTGCCTTGTCGCAAGGACATATTGAATACGGTAGTGAGGGAGGAGAGTATTTCGCTCTTTGTTTCTTTAAGCAGTATAGGATATACTTTGTCGGGTCCGGGACTTTTATTTGTTTTAAGTGAATGGAGAGCTTTAAGGACTTCATCGGTTGTTATTTCAAAATTAGACAATGCATGCTCGAGATTTACAATAGTACTGGTGTTGGTGGTAGTGGGAGGAAGACTGTTAGTATTTAACACCGAGGAAAAGTAATTGTTTAAGAGGTTTGCAATGTGTTGGCTGTCAGTCACTAGTGCACCGTCGCTGTTTGTTAAAGGTCCAATACCACTTTCGATCGCCTTTCTGTTGTTTATGTAACTGAAGAAAGATTTCGGATTATTTTTACAGTTGGCTGCAATATTTTAAGAGAGAGAGAGAGAGAGAGAGAGAGAGAGAGAGAGAGAGAGAGAGAGAGAAATCAATGCACACTTCCGCTCATCCTCCAACCACGGTATATTCTATAAATGTCACCCTTCATCAATTTTAGTTTTTTTGCATCTTTTAATCGTCTCTCTCTCTCTCTCTCTCTCTCTCTCTCTCTCTCTCTCTCTCTCTCTCTCATTTCACTTTTCTCACCTAATTATCTTCATCAGGTTTCAGTTTTTCATATTAATTCTGTGTGTTTCTCTCTCCTTCTTTCTTTTCCATTCTTGATTCTTTCCTCTTACTCCTGATCCTTGCCTGTCGTTCTTCATTATTTCCTACACTTACTCATTCCCTCGTTCCTCTCACGACACTTTTCTTCCTGTCTGCTTTTTCCGTGCTTTTATGATTCCGTTTCCTGGTTTTCTGATCTCTCTTTTAATTATTACTTCCTCTTTTCTCTTCTTATTCTTGATTATTCTAGTGCCTCGAACACTTATTTTATACGCTATTCTCTTATATTTCCTCATTATCTCACATTACATTTATTCTTCATTTTCTCCTTCTATTCTTGACCCTTACGCCTTACTCATTTTCTTCCTAGTTGTGTATACCTGATTTTTTCCTTTCATGACTCCCTCCTTTCCTCTACCCCCCCCCCCCCTCCGTTTACACTTATTTTGATGTTTTTCACTTCCTCTCTCCCGCCTTTTATACATCTCTTCTGGTAATCTTGTTTCCTCTCGCCTTTAGGTATCACCGACCCATCACTGATTCCATAAAATATATTAGTTGACCTTTGCAGGCAGCCAGGTGTGGACTCCCACACGAGGATTATTTGCATGTGTTCTACATACAAAAATTACGAACACACACACACACACACACACACACACACACACACACACACACACACACACACACACACTTCTGGACCGACTGCAGAGCTGGACGCAAACAACCACGTCACCATCAACACCAACAAGACGGTTGTGATGCATTTCTACACCTCCACCACTGCCATCCCACCGCCAGCCCTGAAGGTTGGCCCTCACCAGCTGCAGGTGGTTGAATCCAGAAACTACTTGGAGTTACCTTGGACAGCAAGCTAAGGTGGGGCAAGCACGTCACCACCATCATCAGGGCGGCTTCCTACAAACATGTTGAGGTGCATGAAAGCACTGGGAGCCCACAAAGGACGTTCAAGGACCTGCACACCACCTTCATCCTCCCCAGACTCCTCAATGTCTTTCCTGCTTGGGCTCCTTCCATCAACAAGACCCAGCAGCGCCAACTAAAGAGAGTGCAGAAGCGGGCTTGCAAACAGATTCTGGGCAGTTCATACACCAACTACGAGAACGCACTCACCCAGCTGAATCTGCCCACCCTTCAGGACCGATACCAAATAAACATAACCAAATTCGACAAGTCCCTCCTCCGCAACCCCCGCCATAGAGACCTACTCCCACCCGCCCTCCCTCCCCCCACAAGACCCATAAGACACCACAATATTCTCGTCCCGGTCAAGCTCGCACGGACAGATGCGGGCTTAACACAATACCGGCACTTGTAAAGGCCATAAATACCTCCATGATCACATGACCCCTCCACCCCAACACACACACACACACACACACACACACACACACACACACACACCAACCACCATTCCCCACTTCCCCCATTACTCATCACATAAATGTCATTGTATTTTCCGTATTTTCAGTCTTATGGCTGCCTACAAATGAATAAACCATTTATTATTATTATTATTATTATTATTATTATCATTATTATTATTTATTATTATTACACACACACACACACACACACACACACACACACAAGTACGTCAGGCTTTGCTGTGAATAAAATAAGGTAAAATAATTTGGGCACAAAATATATCCCCGTAACCCCGCACTGCAAAGGCCGTGTATTCCGTTCCCTGTTTCCTTTACTCCGTTCAGGACAGGTTGTGGGCGAGGATTGATTGATTGACTATTGGGACGTTCTTTGCTTGGCGCCACAACTGCGTGGTCATGTGGCGCCGAACCTAATGCTAAACGATTTGCATTTATAAACTATATAAAACTGGTTAAAACTTTAAAACATGATAAAAACAACATTAATAAAACTATATAAAGCCGCTTAAAATTAAAAACATGGTAAAAACAACACTAATAAAACTATATAAACAAGTAAAAATTGAGAAATTATAAAAACGACAATAGGTCAATAAAACCTACAGCAGGCTGAGGACGCCAGCCTCCTGTAGGAAGCCAAAAACATCATGTCCCGGGGAGAGTGCCTTCTCCCCCAGCACCAGAGAGAGACAGAAGCTCCCATCTCCGCCCCGACACCGGGGGAGGTACCGCTCTCGCAGGTCCCCCAGACTGGGGCACTCGACCAGCAAGTGCCGAACAGTCAGGGGGACCAAACACTCATCACAGTAAGGCTGTACTCCAAGGGACATGAGGAAACCATGTGTGTATCTTGTATGACCTATCTTGAGGCGGGCCAGGACAGTCTCCTTCTTACGACTTCTTACATGAGAATACGACCAGGGACGCATATCCCTGGTTGTGACTTCCCCCATCTCTGTAGTGGCAATCACAGCCGCCCACCTGCGCTGCCACACGCTCTGGAGTGCAGACCGCACGGCGGGACACAAGTCCCTAATTGGGAGGGCTCACTGTGAGGGAGGGCGGGAAGTAGCGGCCCGCGCCACCTCATCGGCCTCCTCATTACCACGCACAGAGACGTGGGCAGGCGACCAACAGAAGGTCACCTGATGCCCACGCCTTTTTGCTAAAACTAAGCAGCTAAAAATATCTAAAACGATAGGGTGGGTACTCCTAAAATCTTATTTTGCGAACAAGGCTGCCTATGAGTCAGTGTAGATAGTAAAAGTGTCGACAGGCAAAGCGAAGATGGTGCGAATGGCTAAAAGAATGGCAGATGGTTCTGCTGTGAAAATTGAGGCTATGGCAGGTAAAGTTCCAGAACGGGAAAAGTCTGGAAAGACAGTTCCAAATCCAACGCCAGCATCGGATTTGGAGCCGTCCGTGTATACTTGTACAGACGTAGCGTGACTAGTTGTGTGGGACAGGAACAACTGTCGAGCAGTTGACGTCGAGATACTTGCTTTGGTGAAGTTGAAATACCGGCAGAAGTGTGTGTTTGGGAACTCCCACGGTGTGATGGGGGAACCTGATAAACTGCTATAGGGAAATATGGTAGTGAAAGGTCCCCAATGACATTCCGGACACGGAAACCAAAGGGGCGAGGTAAGAGAGGTTTGTTTCTGTACAGTATATCGAAATTTATGTCTATGGCAACGGTGTATGCAGGGTTGTTAGGTTGGCGTTGTAGTCTGTACCAGTACTTAATCAGAAGTCCATCTCTCTGCAAGTCTAAGGCTGGCACTCCTGCGTCAACTAAAAGACTTGATATGGGGGATGATCGAAAAGCACCTGTTGACAGTCGGACTGCCAAGTGATAGACGTATCAAGTGTGCGGAGGCGGGCGGTTGTTGCCGACGTGTATACTTCGCAGCCGTAGGAGAGTCTCGACCCGATGAGTGTCTGGTAAAGGCGTAGCAGTATTGTGCGGTCAGCGCCCATGAAGCGCACGAGAGAACACGAAAGAGATCGAGGGATCTCATGCACTTTATTTTTAAGGCTTTTAGGTGTGGAAGCCACGTGAGGCGCCTGTCAAAGGTGAGTCCCAAGAACTTGTGTTCTTCCGCAACTGGGAGACGTAGCGGCAGAAGTGCATGGCAACTGACTTGGATGGTGAGAATCGGAAGCCATGTTTGTCCGCCCATTTGGATGTCCTGTCAATGGCATGTTGCAGTCTTCGCTCCGCGGTGGACATCCGAGACGCTGAGTAGGGCGGGCGCAGGCAGCATCACCAGTAGGCCTCCTCTACCGGTGATGAGAAGGGAGCACTTGGTCCACGAGGCCAGCGGACATCGAGCCCTATCGAGGTAAGCAAGCCACCACGGTAGATGGTGCCGCCGACCTCGCTCCAAGCCCCGTCACCACGACAAGGTGACTCCTCTTCGACGGGGGGAGGGGGGGGGGGGGGGGGGAAGGAGATGCACGCACCTGTGGAACCCTTAGTGAACGATGGGAAATTCATGCGTGAGTTGAAAGTGACGAGGAGAAATAAGTGAATGAGGAAATGACGAGCTGGATAAAAAATAAATAAAAAAAAAAAACGTTGTTGCACACCATGGACATTTGTTGCCGGTAAAAATTAAATAAAAAAGTATTCAGGTAAGTTGGGAGTGACGAGGAAAAATAAATGAATGCAGAAATGACGAGCTGGATAAAGAAAATTTCACTACATGGATATTTTGTTGCCGGTAAAAAAATAATGTGTCGCTCTATACTCATGGCGGTTTAAACACAGGTACAGTACCGAGAACACAAGCATAATGCAGGATATTCTACACTTTTCCTTCACTACGAGAAAATGTGAAAAAAATATGCCTGGCACATAAAAAAAAGCGGAATAAAAAACACAGCAAATATGCTATGTATGATATTTTAAGCAATACATTAACATGCTCTTTCTGCCTCCTTTTTTACTATAACATAGACTTTCGAGCGATGAGAGAAAGAGTGCGAGACAGTGGAAAGGGAGGGAAGAAAGGAGGCGTCATGGAGGGAAGATAAGAGGCGTGGGGGAGGGAAGATAAGAGGCGTGGGGGAGGTAAGATAAGAGGCGTGGGGGAGGGAAGATAAGAGGCGTGGGGGAGGGAAGGGAGGATGCGTGGGGAGGGAAGATAAGAGGCGTGGGGAGGGAAGGGAGGATGCGTGGGGAGGGAAGATAAGAGGCGTAGGGGAGGGAAGATAAGAAGCGTGGGGAGGGAAGATAAGAGGCGTGGGGAGGGAAGATAAGAGGCGTGGGGAGGGAAGGGAGGATGCGTGGCGGAGGGAAGATAAGAGGCGTGGGGGAGGGAAGATAAGAGGCGTGGGGGAGGGAAGATAAGAGGCGTGGGGGAGGGAAGGGAGGATGCGTGGGGGAGGGAAGATAAGAGGCGTAGGGGAGGGAAGATAAGAAGCGTGGTGGAGGGAAGAGAAGAGGCGTGGGGGAGGGAAGATAAGAGGCGTGGGGAGGAAGGGAGGATGCGTGGGGAGGGAAGATAAGAGGCGTAGGGGAGGGAAGATAAGAAGCGTGGTGGAGGGAAGAGAAGAGGCGTGGTGAAGGTATGAGAAGAGGCGTGGGGGAGGGAAGATAAGAGGCGTGGGGGAGGGAAGATAAGAGGCGTGGTGAAGGGATGAGAAGAGGCGTGGGGGAGGGAAGATAAGAGGCGTGGGGGAGGGAAGATAAGAGGCGTGGGGGAGGGAAGGGAAGAGGCGTGGGGAAGGGAAGATAAGAGGCGTGGGGAAGGGAAGATAAGAGGCGTGGGGGAGGGAAGATAAGAGGCGTGGGGAAGGGAAGATAAGAGGCGTGGGGAAGGGAAGATAAGAGGCGTGGGGGAGGGAAGATAAGAGGCGTGTGGGAGGGAAGATAAGAGGCGTAAGGAAGGGAAGATAAGAGGCGTGGGGGAGGGAAGATAAGAGGCGTGGGGAAGGGAAGATAAGAGGCGTAAGGAAGGGAAGATAAGAGGCGTGGGGGAGGGAAGATAAGAGGCGTGGGGGAGGGAAGATAAGAGGCGTAAGGAAGGGAAGATAAGAGGCGTAAGGAAGGGAAGATAAGAGGCGTGGGGGAGGGAAGATAAGAGGCGTGGGGGAGGGAAGATAAGAGGCGTGAGGAAGGGAAGATAAGAGGCGTAAGGAAGGGAAGATAAGAGTCGTGGGGGAGGGAAGATAAGAGGCGTGGGGTAGGGAAGATAAGAGGCGTGGGGAGGGAAGATATGAGGCGTGGGGAGGGAAGATAAGAGGCGTGGGGAGGGAAGATTAGAGGCGTGGGGAGGGAAGATATGAGGCGTGGGGAGGGAAGATTAGAGGCGTGGGGAGGGAAGATAAGAGGCGTGGGGAGGGAAGATACGAGGCGTGGGGGAGGGAAGATTAGAGGCGTAGGGGATGGAACGTAAGAGGCGTGGGGGAGGGAAGATAAGAGGCGTGGGGGAAGGAAAGGAAGAGGCGTGGGGGAGGGAAGATAAGAGGCGTGGGGAGGGGAAGATATGAGGCGTGGGGAGGGAATATAAGAGGCGTGGGGGTGGGAAGATAAGAGGCGTGGGGGAGGGAAGATAAGAGGCGTAGGGGAAGGAAAGGAAGAGGCGTGGGGAGGGAAGATAAGAGGCGTGGGGAGGGAAAGGAAGAGGCGTGGGGAGGGAAGATATGAGGCGTGGGGAGGGAAGATATTAGGCGTGGGGAGGGAAGATTAGAGGCGTAGGGGAAGGAAAGGAAGAGGCGTGGGGAGGGAAGATAAGAGGCGTGGGGGAGGGAAGATATGAGGCGTGGGGGAGGGAAGATAAGAGGCGTGGGGGAGGGAAGAGAAGAGGCGTGGGGGAGGGACGATAAGAGGCGTGGGGGAGGGAAGATTAGAGGCGTGGGGAGGGAAGATTATCGTAGGGGAAGGAAAGGAAGAGGCGTGGGGAGGGAAGATAAGAGGCGTGGGGAGGGAAGATATGAGGCGTGGGGAGGGAAGATAAGAGGCGTGGGGAGGGAGGATAAGAGGCGTGGGGAGGAAGATAAGAGGCGTGGGGAGGGAAGATAAGAGGCGTGGGGGAGGGAAGATAAGAGGCGTGGGGGAGGGAAGATTAGAGGCGTAGGGGAAGGAAAGGAAGAGGCGTGGGGGAGGGAAGATAAGAGGCGTGGGGAGGGAAGATAAGAGGCGTGGGGAAGGAAAGGAAGAGGCGTGGGGAGGGAAGATAAGAGGCGTGGGGAGGGAAGATAAGAGGCGTGGGGAAGGAAAGGAAGAGGCGTGGGGGAGGGAAGATAAGAGGCGTAGGGGAAGGAAAGGAAGAGGCGTGGGGGAGGGAAGATAAGAGGCGTGGGGAAGGAAAGGAAGAGGCGTGGGGAGGGAAGATAAGAGGCGTGGGGAGGGAAGATAAGAGGCGTGGGGAAGGAAAGGAAGAGGCGTGGGGAGGGAAGATAAGAGGCGTGGGGAAGGAAAGGAAGAGGCGTGGGAGGGGAAGATAAGAGGCGTGGGGAAGGAAGAGAAGAGGCGTGGGGGAGGGAAGATAAGAGGCGTGGGGGAAGGAAGAGAAGAGGCGTGGGGGAGGGAAGTTAAGAGGCGTGGGGAGGGAAGGAAGAGGCGTGGGGAGGGAAGATAAGAGGCGTGGGGAGGGAAGATAAGAGGCGTGGGGAAGGAAGAGAAGAGGCGTGGGGAGGAAGATAAGAGGCGTGGGGAGGGAAGGAAGAGGCGTGGGGGATGGAAGAGAAGAGGCGTGGGGGAGGGAAGATAAGAGGCGTGGGGGAGGGAAGATTAGAGGCGTAGGGGAAGGAAAGGAAGAGGCGTGGGGGAGGGAAGATAAGAGGCGTGGGGGAGGGAAGATAAGAGGCGTGGGGGAAGGAAAGGAAGAGGCGTGCGGGAGGGAAGATAAGAGGCGTGGGGAAGGAAGGGAAGAGGCGTGGGGAGGGAAGATAAGTGGCGTTGGGGATGGAAGGGAAGAGGCGTGGGGGAGGGAAGATAAGAGGCGTGGGGGAGGGAAGATAAGAGGCGTGGGGGAGGGAAGATAAGAGGCGTAAGGAAGGGAAGATAAGAGGCGTAAGGAAGGGAAGATAAGAGGCGTGGGGGAGGGAAGATATGAGGCGTGGGGAGGAAGATAAGAGGCGTGAGGAAGGGAAGATTAGAGGCGTAAGGAAGGGAAGATAAGAGGCGTGGGGGAGGGAAGATAAGAGGCGTGGGGGAGGGAAGATAAGAGGCGTGGGGGAGGGAAGATATGAGGCGTGGGGGAGGGAAGATAAGAGGCGTGGGGGAGGGAAGATTAGAGGCGTCTGGGAGGGAAGATATGAGGCGTGGGGGAGGGAAGATTAGAGGCGTGGGGAGGGAAGATAAGAGGCGTGGGGAGGGAAGATATGAGGCGTGGGGAGAGGAAGATTAGAGGCGTAGGGGAAGGAAAGGAAGAGGCGTGGGGAGGGAAGATAAGAGGCGTGGGGGAAGGAAAGGAAGAGGCGTGGGGGAGGGAAGATAAGAGGCGTGGGGGAGGGAAGATATGAGGCGTGGGGGAGGGAAGATTAGAGGCGTGGGGAGGGAAGATTAGAGGCGTGGGGAGGGAAGATAAGAGGCGTAGGGGAAGGAAAGGAAGAGGCGTGGGGAGGGAAGATAAGAGGCGTGGGGAGGGAAGATATGAGGCGTGGGGGAAGGAAATGAAGAGGCGTGGGGGAGGGAAGATAAGAGGCGTGGGGGAGGGAAGATATGAGGCGTGGGGGAGGGAAGATTAGAGGCGTAGGGGAAGGAAAGGAAGAGGCGTGGGGGAGGGAAGATAAGAGGCGTGGGGAGGGAAGATATGAGGCGTGGGGAGGGAAGATAAGAGGCGTGGGGAGGGAAGATATGAGGCGTGGGGAGGGAAGATATGAGGCGTGGGGAGGGAAGATTAGAGGCGTGGGGAGGGAAGATTAGAGGCGTAGGGGAAGGAAAGGAAGAGGCGTGGGGAGGGAAGATAAGAGGCGTGGGGAGGGAAGATATGAGGCGTGGGGAGGGAGGATAAGAGGCGTGGGGAGGGAAGATAAGAGGCGTGGGGAGGGAAGATAAGAGGCGTGGGGAGGGAAGATAAGAGGCGTGGGGAGGGAAGATTAGAGGCGTAGGGGAAGGAAAGGAAGAGGCGTGGGGAGGGAAGATAAGAGGCGTGGGGAGGGAAGATAAGAGGCGTGGGGAGGGAAGATAAGAGGCGTGGGGAAGGAAAGGAAGAGGCGTGGGGAGGGAAGATAAGAGGCGTGGGGAGGGAAGATAAGAGGCGTGGGGAAGGAAAGGAAGAGGCGTGGGGAGGGAAGATAAGAGGCGTAGGGAAGGAAAGGAAGAGGCGTGGGGGAGGGAAGATAAGAGGGGTGGGGGAGGGAAAGGAAGAGGCGTGGGGGAGGGAAGATAAGAGGCGTGGGGGAGGGAAGATAAGAGGCGTGGGGGAAGGAAAGGAAGAGGCGTGGGGGAGGGAAGATAAGAGGCGTAGGGGAAGGAAAGTAAGAGGCGTGGGGGATGGAAGGGAAGAGGCGTGGGGAAGGAAGAGAAGAGGCGTGGGGAGGGAAGATAAGAGGCGTGGGGAAGGAAGAGAAGAGGCGTGGGGGAGGGAAGATAAGAGGCGTGGGGGAGGGAATGTAAGAGGCGTGGGGGAGGGAAGATAAGAGGCGTGGGGGAGGGAAGATAAGAGGCGTGGGGGAAGGAAGAGAAGAGGCGTGGGGGAGGGAAGATAAGAGGCGTGGGGGAGGGAAGGGAAGAGGCGTGGGGGAGGGAAGAGAAGAGGCGTGGGGGAGGGAAGATAAGAGGCGTGGGGAGGGGAGATTAGAGGCGTGGGGGAGGGAAGATAAGAGGCGTTGGGGAGGGAAGATAAGACGCGTGGGGGAAGGAAGGGAAGAGGCGTGGGGGAGGGAAGATAAGAGGCGTGGGGGAGGGAAGATTAGAGGCGTAGGGGAAGGAAAGGAAGAGGCGTGGTGGAGGGAAGATAAGAGGCGTGGGGGAGGGAAGATTAGAGGCGTAGGGGAAGGAAAGGAAGAGGCGTGGGGGAGGGAAGATAAGAGGCGTGGGGGAAGGAAGGGAAGAGGCGTGGGGGAGGGAATTCAATAAATCTTTAACAGCTGGAAAAGTTTCGTCAGTTTGGAAACTTGTAAATGTTACACCAATTTTCAAAAAGGGGGACTAGTCCCATCCAGGAAACTATCGACCAATTAGCCTGACATCTATTGTTTGTAAGTTAATGGAGACTATCATTCGCGATAATATGGTGAAATTTTTCGAAGAAAATAATATGATAAATAATTCGCAACATGGCTTCCGTAGTAAACGTTCGTGTTTAACTAACTTACTTGATTTTTTTCATTATATTTTAGAGGTGTTCGATGAAAGCAGATCAGAAGATATCATATATCTGGATTTTCAAAAGGCATTTGATAAGGTCCCCCACCAACGATTGCTCAGCAAACAATTGGCGCACGGTATCTCGGGTAACATTCACAATTGGCTTGTGGACTGGCTGTCTGAGCGGAAACAGAGAGTAGTTATAAACGGTGTTACATCTAACAGGCTCGACGTCAGAAGCGGCGTACCTCAAGGATCAGTGCTTGGCCCCATGCTGATGACACAAAAATTGCTAGTAAAGTAACTGCGACACTCGACGAAGAAGCTTTACAATCAGATCTAGATCGACTTGCACGTTGGGCCAATCAATGGCAAATGAAATTTAACGTTGACAAATGTAAAGTGTTGCACATCGGAAAAAATAACAATCGCGTTCGGTACGTAATGAATGGCCAACAACTTTCTGCAGTAAGTAAAAAAAAGGATCTTGGAATCACTATATCAAGCGATTTAAAGCCCAGTCAGCATTGTTCAGAGGTAGTTAAAACTGCAAACAAATTGGTTGGCTTCATCGGACGAGTCTTTAATAATAAATCGGAAAAAGTAATATTAAAACTGTATAGTTTATTGGTTCGACCCCGTCTAGAGTACTGTGTACAGTTTTGGTCTCCCTACTACAGAAAAGACAGAAAAGTTGGAACGGGTTCAACGAAGAGTAACAAAGATGATTCCTAGTGCTAAAAATGTTTAAAGGGTTCAGTGATATTAATGCGGAAGATTACTTCACAATTGATCGATCAAATAGAACAAGAAGAAATCACAATTTGAAGATAAGTGGTAAAAGATTCTCGTCGTACGAAGCTAAACACTTCTTCTTCAATCGAGTTGTTAATGTTTGGAACTCTCTTCCCTGTGATGTCGTTGATAGTACAACAGTTACGGCCTTCAAGCATAGATGAGACAAGTATTTTGAATCCAACCAGCAACTAAGATATTACTCATTGTCGTAATAACGTTAAGTTCTTTCAAATAATGGTGTCTTTGTCCGCTTTTATCGCCCGGTTAGTGGTAGCAGTAATGGTAGTTCTTTCCTCTTTCCTACATAATTTCCATGCAGTTTTTCCATGCTGCATGTTTTTTTTTTCCTTTCCTGCCAGCTTTGGCTGGAGGGATGGGGGGGTGGGGAGGAGCCTTCGCCTTTGCTGTCCTTCATCTTCCACCTTTGATTAGATAGTTAGTGTAGCTTGCCACAAACAGCCTCGTAGGGACCAGTAGGTCTGCTGTTGTTTGTTCTTACTTTGTGTTCCTTTGTGGGGGAGGGAAGGGAAGAGGCTTGGGGAAAGGAAGAGGCTTGGGGGAAGGAAGAGGCTGGAGGAGGAAGTAAATATGGAGATTGGGGTTGGAGGAGGAATCAGAGAGAAGGAAAAAGACGAAGAGAATATGGAGTAAATGAGAAAAAAGTAAAAAAAATATTAAAATAAAGAAGAGGAGTGAAAGAGGAGAAGGGGGAAGAAGAACCAAGCACACATTCACGGTCACGGTCCTGATCATCCCCAATCTTCCCCGATCACTCCCGATCTGCATATCATGGCCAGACCGCCGGCAAGATCGTCAGTACGCACGGTTGATGGTTTAACCAGCGTCGCACATGCACTTTTCCGCCTGTGTACCGCACCCAGACCGGCTGCTTACCGCTTGTCAACCAACGAATATGTACGATTTTCTATGTCTCCGACTGGCGATTAATGTACGACAACTGCAGCTAAGCCTGTGGTAGGTCTCCTGTTTACCGCAGGCAGATAGGCGGCAGACCTGCGTAATGCCTGCAGGCACGTCGGCGATCAAACATGGTCGTCGCTAAACCTGCAGTGTGTGTGTGTATATATATATATATATATATATATATATATATATATATATATATATATATATATATATCTATATATATATATATATATATATATATATATATTTGTCTGGAAGGTAGGCAGACACCTACCGAACGGGCGCAAGCCACTCCCGTTGAGGTATATATGGGAGGTGAAAAGGGAGCTGAAGCCCTCCAAAGACCCTCCCATGTCCTCACTAACCGTTTCCCTATTGTCTCACCAACACCGGAGAGTAGTTCAGCATGCTCTCTAAAGACAGATCCTCTCTTTATCCACACCACACTACATTCACACAACATATACACCTTTTCCCAAAATTAAAATTTCAAAATGGCGCACCTACACCAAGCCTCAGGTCCCCGCCTGGGGGGGGACCACAAATTCACCCAGGGAGGACTCCCCTTCTGGTTGCCGACCCGAGAGGTGTCTTGATAACTCCTCGAACCTCTTTCTTCTCAATTTCTGCAACATTCGCGGTCTTCGCTCTAATTTTCATTCTGTGGAACATCATCTCTCCTCCTCTAAACCTCACCTTCTCTTCCTTACCGAAACACAGGTTTCTGAGGCTACTGACAGCAATCTCTACTCTGTTCCCTCCTACTATCTCTATCTTAAATTTCAATCCAAAGCTGGATGTTGCGCCTACGTGCGCAACGACATCACTTGCTCTCGTGCCCACGACCTTGACTCTTCTGAATTTTCCACCATCTGGCTAAGACTTCATTGTCATTCTATTACTAAATATATCTGTGCTGTTTATCTCTCACCTAACTCTACCAACTATGTAAAATTCTTTGACTATTTGAATTCTAAAGTGGAGCACATCTTAACCCACTCTCCCTTCGCTGAAATCTCCATCAATGTTCACCACCAGCTTTGGCTTTCATCCTCTTTCACTGACCATCCTGGTGAACAAGCCTACAACTTTGCTATCCTCAACGACCTAGAGCAGTTGGTCCAGCACCCTACACGTATTCCCGACCGTCTTGGAGACCGGCCCAACATTCTAGACCTTTTCCTTACCTCAAACCCTTCTGCTTATTCTGTCAAACTGTTCTCTCCGTTGGGCTCCTCCGATCACAATCTTATTTCTGCATCCTGTCCTATCGCTCCTGTACACCCTCTGGATCCACCGAAGAGGCGATGCTTCTGGCATTTTGCTTTAGCTCGGTGGGACGACCTGAGGATGTACTTTTCCGATTTCCCGTGGAATGATTATTGCTTCCAGGATAGAGACCCCTCTGTGTGTGCTCAACGCATCACAGAGGTGATTGTCTCTGGAATGGAGGCATACATTCCTCGTTCTTTCTCTACTCCTCACGCTAAAAAGCCTTGGTTTAATCACGCTTGTTCTCGTGCTGTCAATGATAGAGAGGTAGCTCACAAAAGGTACCAGAGCCTTCAAACTAATGCTAATTATGAACTTTATATTTCTGCCCGAAATCGTGCCAAATCTATTCTCCGACTAACCAAAAATTCTTTCATTAATAGAAAATGCCAAAACCTTGCTTTCTCTAACTCTTCCCGTGACTTCTGGCATCTAGCCAAAAACATCTCCACCAACTTCACTTCTTCATCTTTCCCTCCACTCCTCAGTCCTGACGGCAACACTGCCGTCTCATCTATCTCTAAGGCTGAACTCTTCTCTCAAACTTTTTCTAAAAACTCCACTCTGGACGATTCTGGGCATATTCCTCCTACTCATCCCCCCTCTGACTCCTTTATGCCTGTTATAAAGATTCTTCAAAATGATGTTTTCTATGCCCTCTCTGGCCTCAATCCTCAGAAGGCTTATGGACCTGATGGAGTGCCTCCTAGTGTCCTTAAAAACTGTGCCTCCGTGCTGCCACCCTGCCTGGTCAAACTCTTTCGCCTCTGCTTGTCAACATCTACCTTTCCTTCTTGCTGGAAGTATGCCTTCATACAGCCTGTGCCTAAGAAGGGTGACCGCTCCAATCCCTCAAATTACCGTCCTATAGCTTTACTTTCTTGTCTATCTAAAGCTTTTGAATCAATCCTTAACCGGAAGATTCAAAAGCACCTTTCCACTTCTGACCTTCTATCTGATCGCCAGTATGGGTTCCGCAAGGGGCGTTCTACTGGTGATCTCCTAGCCTTCTTAACTGACTCTTGGTCATCCTCTCTTAGCCGTTTCGGTGAAACTTTTGCTATTGCGCTGGACATATCAAAAGCTTTTGATAGGGTCTGGCACAAATCTTTGCTTTCCAAACTACCCTCCTACGGTTTCTATCCTTCTCTCTGTACCTTTATCTCCAGTTTCCTTTCTGACCGTTCTATTTCTGCCGTGGTAGACGGTCACTGTTCTTCCCCTAAATCTATTAACAGTGGTGTCCCACAGGGTTCTGTCCTATCTCCCACTCTTTTTCTGTTGTTCATTGATCTTCTTTCCAAAACGAACTGTCCTATCCATTCCTACGCCGATGATTCCACTCTGCATTACTCAACTTCTTTTAATAGAAGACCCACCCTACAGGAACTTAACGACTCAAGGCTGGAGGCTGCAGAACGCTTAGCCTCAGCCCTTACTATTATTTCCGATTGGGGCAAGAAGAACCTGGTGTCCTTCAACGCCTCAAAAACACAGTTTCTCCACCTATCCACTCGACACAATCTTCCAAACAACTATCGCCTATTCTTTGATAACACCCAGCTATCACCTTCCTCAACACTAAACATCCTCGGTCTATCCTTAACTCAAAATCTTAACTCGAAACTTCATATCTCATCTCTTACTAAATCAGCTTCCTCGAGGCTGGGCGTTCTGTACCGTCTCCGCCAGTTATTCTCCCATGCACAGTTGCTGTCCATATACAGGGGCCTTGTCCGCCCTCGTATGGAGTATGCATCTCATGTGTGGGGGGGCTCCACTCACACAGCTCTTCTGGACAGAGTGGAGGCTAAGGCTCTTCGTCCCATCAGCTCTCCTCCTCATACTGATAGTCTTCTACCTCTTAAATTCCGCCGCAATGTTGCCTCTCTTTCTATCTTCTATCGATATTTCCACGCTGACTGCTCTTCTGAACTTGCTAACTGCATGCCTCCCCCCCTCCCGCGGCCCCGCTGCACTCGACTTTCTACTCATGCTCGTCCCTATACTGTCCAAACCCCTTATGCAAGAGTTAACCAGCATCTTCACTCTTTCATCTCTCACGCTGGTAAACTCTGGAACAATCTTCCTTCATCTGTATTTCCTCCTGCCTACGACTTGAACTCTTTCAAGAGGAGGGTATCAGGACATCTCTCCTCCCGTATTTGACCTTGCTTTTGGACACCTCTTGTTTCTATTTTGGGAGCAGCGAGTAGCGGGCTTTTTTTATTATTGTTTTCTTTTTTTGTGTGCCCTTGAGCTGCCTCCTTTGTTGTAAAAAAAAAAAAATTATATAAAAATATATATATATATATATATATATATATATATATATATATATATATATATATATATATATATTGACGGCGTGGAGTTGTCTTCTCCCTCCCCTCTGGGATAGGGGTCTTCTTGCTCATTCTCCAAGTGGTAGATAGCAATTGCACTAGCTCGGAGGGGACTTAGAATGACGGCTTTGATGTACGAAAAGCCTATTTTTGTGTCCACGAAAGAGCTAGTGCACTTGCTAGCGATAGAGGACTCGATCGCGCTCCAGGACAACCCTGGATACAGCCAGTAACCTTATCCCACATCCGGATATAATGAATCCAGGCTGCACTAGAAATTCCGAACCAAACGAAACAGGAAAGAACACGTCTGGCAATTCGCGCAATCCCACACACCCACACCCCACCAGCTCATTCCTATCCCAGAGGAGAGCTCCCCCGGTGACTGGGGGCTTTGAACTTGGTGGGGAAGGAAGGATGGGAGGCCGAAGGCCGTGCACTAGCTCTTTCGTGGACCCAAAAATAGGCTTTTCGTACATCAAAGCCGTCATTCTGAGTCCCCTCCGAGCTAGTGCAATTGCTATCTACCACTTGGAGAATGAGCAAGAAGACCCCTATCCCAGAGGGGAGAGAGAAGACAACTGCTCAAGACGCCCATAAGTCCAAAGAAGAACAGGCGAAACAAAAGTGAGCAGAGAAACAAACGGCCCATCCCAGATACGCCGGGGAGCGGCGAAAGAGTCACGCATTGCCGCACTGCATCCATCACTCTAACCAACCGACAAAGGCGGGAGGAGGAGGCGAAGCTCCGTAAGCCAGGAACGAGCGAGGAGCGGCGAAAGCATTTTAAATCAGGGCACTGCATCCGTCACTCCGAACAGGCGACAAGCCGGGAGGTAGTACGGTGAGGCTTCAGAAGCCATGGAAGTGGGAGGCGCTGCTAGAGCAACGAAATCCCGTCCTCCCTCCGTTCCCCGACCAGTCCACAGAGAGGGGAAAAGGGAGCTAGGCTCTAGAAGCCGCGAATAGCTGAGGAGGAGGAAAAACGAACGCCGAATCAGACCTAAATCAGACCCAGACCCTAGCCACCAAGGCTAGCCATTACGAAAAATAGGTGAAAGGGGCAGGAGGGGCGAAGAAAAGGAAGAGGTGAAACAAAGTATCACCCATCTCTTTCAGGAAAAACAAAAGACCCAGTCTTTCGCCGAATGGGAGCGGCGAAAAAACACCACAAAAACGCCGCACTCCATCCCTAACGTCGACCAGCTGACAAAGATGGGAGGTGGCGGCGAAGCTCCAATACCCAAAAGTCACCGAACCCCGCCCCCGTATCACTGTGGTGGTGGGGGGTGGGGGTGGGTGGGGTAGGAGTGGACGGAGGTGGCGAGCGATCCACATATCGTAGCACTCCCGGTGAACGAGGCACGAATCGTCGCATTTTCAGCGAACGAGCCATGAATCGTCGCATGTGGTCGCATCGCGGTGGCTGAACGGATAGCAAGACTGCCCCGCGTTCAGGAGGACGCGAGTTCAATCCCCGACCGTTGCCACCAAGCTGGGATTTTTCAGCCGCCGCCGAGTGGCTTAAAACTACCCACATGCTGTCCAGAAGACCACCTATCAACCCGGACTCTAGATTCTAGGATTAAAGATGAGCTCCGGGAGGGCAGCATGAGCCAATGTAAGATGGCGCCACTATAAACACTCGCCTGCGCCAGAAAGGGCTGGGCCGACCATCAGGACCCACCGGGAAGAAGCCTTGGACCGACCATCAGGATCCACCGGGAAGAAGCCTACCGGAGCAATAAGCCACGACGTAAAAAAAAAAAAATAAATAAACTCCGGCCAACAGACAGAGAGGAAAGGTAGCGGCGAAGCTCCTCAAGACACTAAGAAGAGCGACGAAGAGTCACGAATCGCCGCACTGCATACTCCACTCCGACTAGCTGACAGAAATGGGAGGTATCGGCGAAGTTCCAGGAGCCACGAATGGCCTGCGAATAACCTACGAATGGCCACGAAAAGACTCCGACCAACTGGCAGAGAATGGAGGCCGCAGGGAAGTTCCGTAAGTCTCTAAAAGCCAAAACCCCACTTGTCCACCTTTACCCAGTGAAAGGAGCAGGGGGAAAAGGAAGGGAGGGCGGAAGGAGTGGAACGGCGATGGGGCTACGAAACTTCGCGCACCGAGGTGGTGGCGGCGAACCTCTGAAAGCCGCGAACGGCCGAGGAAGCGTAGTGAAAGAGCCCTGGAACCCCACCCTCCCTCCGTCACTCAGACCAGCAAACCGAAAAGGGAGGCAGCAGCGATGCTCCAGAAGCCAGAAATGCTGAGGAGGAGCAGCGAAAGAACCGCAAAACACCACACTGTCCCACCCTCCGACCATCCGAAGAGGAAGGGACGTAGCGGCGAAGCTCCTGGATTCACGAATAGCCTAGGAAGTTCGACAAAAGAGCCACGAGTGGCCGCCCTCCCCCCGTGACTCCGACCATCCAACAGGGATGGGTGGAGGTGGTGGCAAAGCCCCGGAAGCCACGAATGATCACGGAGGAGGGGCGAAAGAGCCACTCATCGCCGCACTCCATCCTTCACTCCGACCACCCGACAGAGGTGGGAGGAGGAGGCGATGCTATGGAAGCCAGGAACGGAAGAGGAGTGGCGAAAGAGCCACGCATCGCCGCACTATGTCCATCACTACGGCCATCCGACTGAGGTAGGAGGAAGTAGCGAAGCTCCGGAAGCCAGAAACGGCAGAGGAGAAGCGGCGAAAGAGCCACGCATCGCCGCACTTTGTCCTTCACTACGGCCAACCAACAGAGGTGGGATGAAGTAGCGAAGCTCCGGAAGCCAGGAACGGCGGAGGAGGAGCGGCGAAAGAGCCACGCATCGCCGCATTGTGCCCTTCACTCCGGCCAGCCGACAGAGGGAGGAGGAAGTAGTGAAGCTCCGGAAGCCAGGAACGGCCGAGGAGGAGCGCGGCGAAAGAGCCACGCATCGCCGTTGTGCATCCTTCCCTCTGGCCAACCGACAGTTGTAGGAGGAAGTAGTGAAGCTCCGGAAGCAAGGAACGGCCGGGGCGCGGCGAAAAAAACACGCATCGCCGCACTCCATCCAACACTCCAGCCAACCGACAGAGGTGGGAGGAGGAGGCGAGGCCCCGGAAGCCAGGAACGGATGAGGAGCGGCGAAAGCAGTCCGAATCGCCGCTCTACATCCATCATTCCGATCAACTGACAGAGCTGGGAGGAGGAGACGAAGCTAAGATAGTCAGGAACGGCCGAAGAGCGGCGAAAGCATTCCGAATCACCTCACTGAATCCGTCACTCCGATCAGCCGAAAAGACGGGAGGTAGTACATTAGGCTCCAGAAGCCACGAAAAGCATGCTTGCCTAGGAGGCACGGTAAAAGAACCACGAATTGCCGTCTCTTCTCAGTGTTCCCCGTCTGCCGGCAGAGAGAGGAGCTGGCGGCGAAGCTCCTGAAGCCACGAAAGTCCAAGGAGGAGCAGCGGGCCTCCAAAACGCCGCACTCCATTCCGTATTCAGACGAACCGACAAACACGGAAGGTGGCTGCGAAGTACCAGAAGCCACGAATGGCCTGGGAGGCGCTGCAAGAGCTACGAATTCTTGCACTCCCTCCGTTCTCCGACCAGTCCACAGAGAGGGGAGAAGAGAGAGAGGCTCCAGAAGCCGCGAATGGCTGAGGAGAGCTGAGAAGAGAGTCGTCTCCGGCAGAACGCAAAAAGTCCCCCGCCACAGAACCCCATCCGACGAGGAAGGGACGTAGCGGTGAAAAGCTGCGGCGGACTTGTCGATGGCCCCATCGGAAGGAGGGGGATCCCGGAGACAACACAGGCAGAGCTAACGCCTTACAGATATCAGAGAACGAAGCCGGAGAAAGGGTAGCAGGCGGGGGAAGGACCACAACTCCCACCCCGCCCAAAACCTCATGGAAGTCGTCCTCCGAGTCCGTGACCACGAAGGGAAGAGCTAGGAGAGGGTGACCAGTCCTGTAAGCGGACGGAGAACAGTACCAAACTGTCAAACGGACCCAACAATCTTCAAGGAGAAAACACAGAAAACCACCATTGCGACCATCCCTGAGGACGGAAGGGTAGGAAGCGGAAGGTCCTCTAGGGTGTCGAAGCTCCAAAGTTACGAGTCACCGGAACTCACCCCCTTCCCTCATGGGAGATCGGAAGGGGGAAGGGGCAGATGTCACACTCCCTCAAGCCGCTCAACGGACAGAAAAGGAGAGGTGGCGGCGACGCCCCGACAAACACTAAACTCCAGACACCGTCACCCTACCCTCAACCCGTGAACGGGGAAGAGGGGAGAGGGCAGAGAGGGCGAAGAGGTGTATCAAAGGAGCCGCGAAGCACAGCATTCCGTCCCTCAACTAGTCCTCTTCCACCAACGGAAAAAGGGGGAGGGGGTCGCGAAGCACCGCACACCGCCCCACACTCTGACCAACAGGCCGAGATGGAAGGAAGAGGCGGAACGGCGAAGCTCCGGAAGGCAAGAAGCGCCGAAACCCAACCTCTCGCCTTCAACCAGCGAAAGAAGGGGAGGGAAGAGAGGGCGAGGAGGAGCGTCGAAGAAACCACGAAGCACCACACACCGCCACACACTCTGACCACCATGCAGAGATGAGGTAACGGCGAGCCAGTGAATCTCCGGGAGGCAGGATCAGTGAAGCTCAATTCCCTACTTTCAGCCAGCTCGTGGGGAATTGGGTAGGGGAGAACAGGCTAGGGCGCCAAAAGTCAACGTGCTCCAACTCCAGCAGGATCGGCGAAACTCAACCCCCTGTCTTCAACCAACGAGTGGAGAAGGGGAGGGGGGGAGTGCAGGCCAGGGTGCCAAATAACACCGTGCTCCAACTCTCCTTCCTGGGCAGGAAAAAAGAAAAGGGCCGGGAGGAGGGGCGAGTAGCAACGGCTACAAATCGCAGCACCGTCGGCGCCATGATTACACACACACACTTCACCTATGGTTAATTGGGCAGAGTGGGGCGGGGGTGGAGACGCTGAGTAGCAACGGCTACTAAACAAATCACCCTCGGCGCCATAGTCCACAAGCACACACACACTGCCTACCAAAGATAGTGCAGATCGAGTGAGGCGGGGAAGCCCTCGGCGACATCGACCACACCCACCCACTCCATCTATGGTCAATAGGGCAGAGTGGGGCGGAGGAGTAGGGGATGAGTAGCGATGGCTACTAAACAAGGCACCCAGGGCGTCATAGTCCACGCGCACACACACTCTGCCTATCAAAGATAGAGCAGATCGACTGAGGTGGGGAAGCCCTCGGCGCCATCGACCACACCCACCCACTCCACCTATGGTCAGAAGGGCAGAGTGCGGCGGGGGAGGCGACGCTGAGTATCGACGGCTACTAAACAAAGCACCCTCGGCGCCATAGTTCACACGCACACACACTCTGCCTATCAAAGATGGAGCCATGGCTCGACAGACTGTTGCTCTTACTACTTTGAAATGTAATCTCATATATATGAATATGTGCGATATAATAACAATAAATATTTACTTACTAATTTAATTACTTACTAAAAAAAGATAGAGCAGATCGAGTGAGGCGGGAAAGCCCTCGGCGCCATCGACCACACCCACCCACTCCACCTATGGTCAATAGGGCAGAGTGGGGCGGGGGAAGAGGGGCTGGTTGGCGACGACTACTAAGCAAAGCACCCTCGGCGCCATAATCCACACGCGCACACAAACACTCTGCCTACCAAAGACAGAGCAGATCAAGTGAGGCGGGGAAGCCCTCGGCGCTATCAACCACACACATCTACTCCACCTACTATAGTCAACAGGGCAGAGTGGGGCGGGGGTGGAGGTGTTTAGTAGCGACAGCTACGAGACAACACACCCTCGGCGCCATAAACCACACACACACACACACACACACACACACACTCCACCTATAAAAATAGAGCAGAGTGGGGCGGGGAAGGGCTAGGGCAGGAGAACAAGAACGGTACCCGACTGGGAGAGCAGAGGGGAGGAGCTCCAAGGCCCTCAGTCCAGTGGTGGGCACAGTTCCGCTAATCCGCTAACCACTAATTAGCGAAGCTAACTTTTTCATTAGCTGATTAGCATTTTCACTAACTTTGGAAACAGTTAGCGGATCAATTAGCTCCCGCTAATTGTAGTTCCTCCTCCGCTAACTTAAGTCCACTAAAAATTCATACAGATTTGTTCTTGTCCGTTGTGGGCAAACACTGAACAAGTTGAGCAACATGGCGCAATAATTCCAGGGCTTCAACTTTTGGGTAAATTACGCCTTAAAGTAGGCTAATTGGACAATTATTAGGGAAACTTTTTGGTATTTTAGGGTAATGCATCTTCCGTTTCCAATTCTTTGAACTTGGGATTTAATAACTAGAATTCGATATTTTCCACATGACAAGAAATAAACTTAAAGTAATAAAACTAAAAGTGTTAGTCATGGAAAAAGTAAAAAAAATATGCGCACATTTGCGGGAAAACTTGGATAAAATATACGGATATAGGATAAACTGGAGGGTTCTTTCTTTTCTCTTCTTGTTGTTGCTTGTTTGGCTCTTTGCTCAGTTCAGCTGCGACGTTGTCACCGTGTAGTCGCGTTCATTACAGTCGCCTTATTTATCGTTATCGACCTCATGGAAGGTGACCCGAGTGAAGACGTTTTTGTTCCGCCTGAGGATGCTGACCTTGTTAAGCAGCCGGCAACAGCTGTGGGTGAGGCGGAGGACACTCATGCTGACGGCCAGGAGTCCCACAAGTTCCAGAAACCGTGGCCCCACTTGTAGAAGTACTTTATCCTTAAATCAAGAGATATGACGAACGCCAATGTGCGTCATGTGCCAACCCAAGGAGACCATCATTAACGGACAGACGGGGGTTCAGAGCCAAAATACTAAACCGAAGCTAAATTCATATTAAAAAAAAGTTAGCGGTTAGCGTTAGCTACCACTAATTTCTTTATCAGTTTAACGTAAGCGAAGCTAACTTTCTATTAAGTGGATTACCAGTTAGCAAAGCTATCTTTTCGGTTAGCGGTGCCCACCACTGGCCCTCACCCCTCGCCATGCCACACACGAAGGGCCAGGCCACAGTAGTCTTCCCACAAATCACCCGTCGATGACCAGCGTGAGGCACGGGAGACGAAGTCGATTCCACGATTTGCAGCGAGAAAATGAGCTGGCGGAGTGTGTGAGGCAAAGCAAGTATAGAGACGTATCGTCACTCATAGAACGGGAAGAACCATATTTTGAAATGACCTTTTTTATTAGGACTTCTTGGGTGTTTTTTTATGTCATAACTTACTACAGTTAAATAAAATATGATGTGGATTTTTTGTTATATATCCTATGAAGCAATTGTCGGTGAATAAAAAAAAAAAATATATATATATATATATATATATATATATATATATATATATATATATATATATATATATATATATATATATATATATATATATATATATATATACCGAAACACAGGTTTCTGAGGCTACTGACAGCAATCTCTACTCTGTTCCCTCCTACTACCTCTATCCTAAATTTCAATCCAAAGCTGGATGTTGCGCCTACGTGCGCAACGACATCACTGGCTCTCGTGCCCACGACCTTGACTCTTCTGAATTTTCCACCATCTGGTTAAGACTTCACTGTCATTCTATTACTAAATACATCTGTGCTGTTTATCTCTCACCTAACTCTACCAACTATGTAAAATTCTTTGACTATTTGAATTCTAAAGTGGAGCACATCTTGACCCACTCTCCCTTCGCGGAAATCTCCATCCTAGGAGATTTCAATGTTCCCACCAGCTTTGGCTTTCATCCTCTTTCACTGACCATCCTGGTGAACAAGCCTACAACTTTGCTATCCTCAACGACCTAGAGCAGTTGGTCCAGCACCCTACACGTATTCCCGACCGTCTTGGAGATCGGCCCAACATTCTAGACCTCTTCCTTACCTCAAACCCTTCTGCTTATTCTGTCAAACTGTTCTCTCCGTTGGGCTCCTCCGATCACAATCTTATTTCTGCATCCTGTCCTATCGCTCCTGTACACCCTCTGGACCCACCGAAGAGGCGATGCTTCTGGCATTTGCTTCAGCTCGGTGGGACGACCTGAGGATGTACTTTTCCGATTTCCCGTGGAATGATTATTGCTTCCAGGATAGAGACCCCTCTGTGTGTGCTCAGCGCATCACAGAGGTGATTATCTCTGGAATGGAGGCATACATTCCTCGTTCTTTCTCTACTCCTCACGCAAAAAAGCCTTGGTTTAATCACGCTTGTTCTCGTGCTGTCAATGATAGAGAGGTAGCTCACAAAAGGTACCAGAGCCTTCAAACTAATGCTAATTATGAACTTTACATTTCTGCCCGAAATCGTGCCAAATCTATTCTCCGACTAACCAAAAATTCTTTCATTAATAGAAAATGTCAAAACCTTGCTTTCTCTAACGCTACCCGTGACTTATGGCATCTAGCCAAAACATCTCCTCCAACTTCACTTCTTCATCTTTCCTCCACTCCTCAGTCCTGACAGCAACACTGCCGTCTCATCTATCTCTAAGGCTGAACTCTTCTCTCAAACTTTTCTAAAAACTCCACTCTGGACGATTCTGGGCATATTCCTCCTACTCATCCCCCATCTGACTCCTTTATGCCTGTTATAAAGATTCTTCAAAATGATGTTTTCTATGCCCTCTCTGGCCTCAATCCTCAGAAGGCTTATGGACCTGATGGAGTGCCTCCTATTGTCCTTAAAAACTGTGCCTCCGTGCTGTCACCCTGCCTGGTCAAACTCTTTCGCCTCTGCCTGTCAACATCTACCTTTCCTTCTTGCTGGAAGTATGCCTTCATACAGCCTGTACCTAAGAAGGGTGACCGCTCCAATCCCTCAAACTACCGTCCTATTGCTTTACTTTCTTGTCTATCTAAAGCTTTTGAATCAATCCTTAACCGGAAGATTCAAAAGCACCTTTCCACTTCTGACCTTCTATCTGATCGCCAGTATGGGTTCCGCAAGGGGCGTTCTACTGTTGATCTCCTAGCCTTCTTAACTGACTCTTGGTCATCCTCTCTTAGCCGTTTCGGTGAAACTTTTGCTATTGCGCTGGACATATCAAAAGCTTTTGATAGGGTCTGGCACAAATCTTTGCTTTCCAAACTACCCTCCCACGGTTTCTATCCTTCTCTCTGTACCTTTATCTCCAGTTTCCTTTCTGACCATTCTATTTCTGCCGTGGTAGACGGTCACTGTTCTTCTCCTAAATCTATTAACAGTGGTGTCCCACAGGGTTCTGTCCTATCTCCCACTCTTTTTCTGTTGTTCATTGATGATCTTCTTTCCAAAACGAACTGTCCTATCCATTCCTACGCCGATGATTCCACTCTGCATTATTCAACTTCTTTTAATAGAAGACCCACCCTTCAGGAACTTAACGACTCAAGGCTGGAGACTGCAGAACGCTTAGCCTCAGCCCTTACTATTATTTCCGATTGGGGCAAGAAGAACCTGGTGTCCTTCAACGCCTCAAAAACACAGTTTCTCCACCTATCCACTCGACACAATCTTCCAAACAACTATCGCCTATTCTTTGACAACACCCAGCTATCACCTTCCTCAACACTAAACATTCTCGGTCTATCCTTAACTCAAAATCTCAACTGGAAACTTCATATCTCATCTCTTACTAAATCAGCTTCCTCGAGGCTGGGCGTTTTGTACCGTCTCCGCCAGTTCTTCCCTGCACAGTTGCTGTCCATATACAGGGGCCTTGTTCGCCCTCGTATGGAGTATGCATCTCATGTGTGGGGGGGCTCCACTCACGCAGCTCTTCTGGACAGAGTGGAGGCTAAGGCTCTTCGTCTCATCAGCTCTCCTCCTCATACTGATAGTCTTCTACCTCTTAAATTCCGCCGCAATGTTGCCTCTCTTTCTATCTTCTATCGATATTTCCACGCTGACTGCTCTTCTGAACTTGCTAACTGCATGCCTCCCCCCCTCCCGCGGCCCCGCTGCACTCGACTTTCTACTCATGCTCATCCCTATACTGTCCAAACCCCTTATGCAAGAGTTAACCAGCATCTTCACTCTTTCATCCCTCACGCTGGTAAACTCTGGAACAATCTTCCTTCATCTGTATTTCCTCCTGCCTACGACTTAAACTCTTTCAAGAGGAGGGTATCAGGACACCTCTCCTCCCGAAACTGACCTATCTTTCGGCCACCTCTTTGGATTATTTTTAGGAGCAGTGAGTAGCGGGCTTTTTTTTTATTAATGTTTGCTTTTTGTGTGCCCTTGAACTGTCTCCTTTGCTGTAAAAAAAAAAAAAAAAATATATATATATATATATATATATATATATATATATATATATATATATATATATATATATATATATATATATCTCATCCTGGACGATGATTTTCTGGCGTCACGATAAGCTCCGCCCCTTCCTCGAGCCTCAGCCCCGTCCCATCCTCGAAGCGCGACGTTTTATCGTTAGTGTCTTGTACATTTTTCATATTTTTATCGGCGTCGCAGAAGCCGATCAACAGATTGTCCATCTTCCTAATGTTGTTGTTGTTGTTCTCTTGAAGTTGTTTTCCTGGCTTACCCATGCATTGTAGACATGACATTGTATAATAACAGTTGTTAGCCCTGATGAACTCTACAACATGGCATTATAAACAAAGTCAGCTTTTTTTTTTTCGTTTTGGCCTGTGGCGCCGGTAGGCCTTCATAGTAGGGCCTGATGGTCGGCCCCAGCCCGTTGTGGTGCAGGCAAGTATTTATAGTGGCGCCATCTTTACTTCTCAGCATTTTCCACTTTAGACCCCTAGTTGCATAATATAAATTGTTGGGGGAGGTTTGGAGGGTCATGCGACGACAATCTAGCACAGTTTTTGTGCTATTAACACGTGTTTGGCATGGTTTCGTGTGCTGTGGCCTCGTGTCCAGTGAAACGGGAGAACAAAAGAAAATTTATAATCTTTCATAGTTTTCCAAGGAACAGAAAACTTAGAAAAATATGAATAGAGGTCTGCAAAAGAAAAGACATGCGATAATACGGCGACGTGAAGAAGTGCCATTATATTTATTCAATGCACTTTAGTGTTCAGTGTTTCAATTTCCACCTAACAAATGAAAAGATAAAGCTCTCCATAACATCACAGTCCTGCCCAACGCTTAACCTACCAAGACTGGATAACACCACCAGGAACTGCATTTCAAATGAAGAACACATAGAGTGAGTATTGATAATATTGATAATAATACACCATGGCGGGGTATAGAATTTCATACAAAAATTTATGAGGTCAAATGTTTGGATATATCTTAACTCTTATAATGTTGTAATATTACCTGTAGATGGTAGATGGTAGCCTCATTCATATCATGATCATATTAAAGGAGAAAGCGACAAGGTAAGTGACATTTTGAAGGTTGCATTGCTATTATTGTTAATATTAGATTACTGTAATAATTATTGTTATAATCATTATCATCGTTATTATTATTATTATTATTATTATTATTATTATAGCTATAATAATACCAATGTCATCATTACTTTTATTGTTATGCATGGCATAGCTGCGTTAATTTTTATCACTGAATTAGTAGGCTACTCGATATGAAAAAAATAGAAAGATTTTAGTTATGGAAAAGAGAGAGCAAATGGCGTTAAAAAAAAAAAAAACTATTTCAGTAGGTAACTCATCGATATTATTGTTTAAGTTTGTTTTGCTATACTTGATAATCTATATAGTTATGTCCTTGACTTTTATACTATTTTTCATGTAACTTTAAGGAATGCAGCAGGAATGAATTTTTAAATTAAACTCCAATTATGAAGATACTTTAAATAGGGTCCAAGCAGAGCTCATTATGTCCTGTCTCCATATCTATATTTGTTCACTTTCTCTTTAAATTTGTGCACATTTTGAACCTCAACAATCACCTCTTCACTCAAGCTGTTCCAGATGTCAATTAATACTTCGATGTTGGAAACTGTACTACGGGGATCTTAATGTCGCTCAAACATATTACTCTTGCTGTGTTTCTTTGTACTAGTGCAGTGCCCGTGCCCGTTAACACTACCTGGCACAGTGTATATACTATGTGTGTACCTTACCGGTACTGATATATATTAAAGATTCCTTGGACTGGGCTGTCGTCTAATGTTGTTGAGGTCGCACCCTACACCAACATAATTTGTTTCTCTGTGTGCGTGTGTTGTATATTGGATTAAATCATTTGTATAGGTATGTGATGCCATGTAAATAATAAATTACATAAGAAGAATCGATGTTCTTATCATTACCGCTCCATATTTTTACTTATAATGCAGTGAGCTATGCACTCGCCACGAAGACAACGAGGAAGGGACGTGGCCAAGCGTGGCTAGGCTAACACTGGCCAGCGAGTGATCTCCTTCCGCCCGTATGACGATACCTTCTCTATACTTGCCTTGGTGTGAGGGAGGTCCGTGGGATAGCGCAGGACTGCCAGACGTGTTCCTTCCTGGTTCGTTGGGTTCGAAATTTCTAGTGCAGCCTGGATTCATTATATCCAGATGTGGAATAACGTTGCCGACTTTATCCAGGGTTGTCCTGGAGCGCGATCAAGCCTCTCTATCGCTAGCAAGTGCACTAGCACGGAGGGGACCTAATATCCATATCAGACCCTATGACATACCGTTTTTCCCAAATATCTTTCAAACGAAGACTCGGATCAGCATGGGGCTTTGGCACAGATTGTTTCACACAATCCGCTAATTGTTGATGCTATTGTGCATTGCCAGATGCGGTTAATTATGGCGTTTACTCTTGACTGTGATGGCAAAACCTGCGTGAGCCACTTACACATTCGGACAGGTGAGACGTGACGTATTTGTGACGTGTATTCACCACCTACCTCCACCCCTGGCTTCCCCTACTCCCATCCCTCCCTTTCCCTCCCTCCTACCCTCCTCCCCCGCACTCTCTCCCTCCGCCCTCTTTCTCCCCCAAACCTGCCCCCCCTCTCTCTCTCTCTCTTGCGATGTGCATGAGATATGAATATATGCACACGTATGACTTGAATTAATGGCAGATAAATATAAATTATATGCCGTCTGCATCAGCATGAACGATGATGACGAGGATGACCTGTTTGTCGATGGTGATGAATATTGGAGTAACATAATATGTTACTTCTCATGTGGTCAGTTATTTACATTATTAATCCACCCAGCATATACTCGCTATCTATTTTTTGTGTGCTATGACTTTTTAACATATCTACATGAACACATATCGTATGGCAGTCTTTTCCTAATATCAGAATATTTTTTTCATATATTTCTCCAATTTCGTTTCACGTTTTTAATCTGCAATGAATTCGCGCTTCAATTCCACCCTTATTCCTTTCCTTCTCTTACGCGATTTCCTACAAATGATCAAGCGTCAGCTATGTAATTCATCCCATCATACATAAGAACATAAGAACATAAGAACGTAAGGAGTCTGCAAGAGGCCGGTTGGCCCATACAAGGCAGCTCCTGTACACTCAACCCCACCTTACCTCACCATCCATGGCTTTATTTAACCTCTTCTTGAATGTGTCTATGGTATTGGCACCCACAACATGACTCCCAAGCCTGTTCTATTCGTCCACCACTCTATTGGTGAACCAATTCTTGCCTATGTCTTTGTTGAATCTGAATTTGTCTAACTTAAATCCATTGCCACGCGTCCTACCTGGTTCTTTAACTATCAAAATCTTATTGACATCCCCTTTACGCTTTACGCTCAACGTATCCTGTGGGAAGGAGGGTCATACACTCGTACAACTTTTAATGGGTGTATAATTGCCAAACAAACCTCATACAACACTTAAGCAACATCCAGTTACGCTGGAACAGGAATCAGGGTCGTGTGCAAAAAGCACCATACCATACTTAGCATATACTTTCGAGTTATCCGCCATTATAGACAAGTCATATGTGTGCAAAGCTTCATATCGCATGTACACCAAGAGAGAGAGAGAGAGAGAGAGAGAGAGAGAGAGAGAGAGACAGGAGAGGGTGAGGTATGAGGGAGAAAGAGGGCGGGAGGAGAGAGTGCGGGGGAGAAGGAGGAGGGAATGAGGGAGGGAAAGGGAGGGATGGGAGTAGGGGAACCCAGGGGTGGAGGTAAGTGGTGGATACACGTCACAAATACGTCACGCCTCACCTGTCCGAATGTGTAAGTGGCTCACGCAGGTTTTGAAATCACGGTCAAGAGTAAACGCCATAATTAACCGCATCTGGCATAGCACAATAGCGTCAAAAATTAGCGGAGTGTGTTAAACAATCTGTGCCAAAGTCCCATGCTGATCCGAGTCTTCGTTTGAAAGATATTTACGTAAAACCGTATGTCATAGGGTCTGATATGGATAGTAAATATATATATATATATATATATATATATATATATATATATATATATATATATATATATATATATATATATATATATATATATACGTCATCATTTGCTTTTATAATAATATAAATATACTTGGGTGGGACGAATCCCGACAAGCATTCGACAAAAGTCCGTGTCAAAATTCATGTATGTATTCAGGATGGTATGTCTCACGATACGGGATGGCTGACGACACCACACCGGCACAGAGAGAGAGAGAGAGAGAGAGAGAGAGAGAGAGAGAGCGCAAGGAGTAAAGATTAGAACTAACATTCCTTGAGGCGAGGCAGCCGTCCTCTCCGAGTTGCCGGGGGCAGATATACACACAAGTCCGGTGTGTTTGTGTGTGTGTGTGTGTGTGTGTGTGTGTGTGTGTGTGTAATAATAATAATAATAATAATAATAATAATAATAATAATAATAATAAATGGTTTACTCATTTGCTGGCAGCCGTAAGGCTGAAAATACACAAAATACAATGAGATTTATATGATGACTAATGGGGGAAATGGGGATGGGTGGTTGGTTGGTGTGTGTGTGTGTGTGTGTGTGTGTGTGTGTGTGTGTGTGTGTGTGTGTGTGTGTTTTGGGGTGGAGGGGTCATTTGATCATGGAGGTATTTATGGCTTTTACAAGTGCCGGTGATGTGCTAAGCCGTTACCTGTCCGTGCGAGCTCTGACCGAGACGAGAATATTGTGGTGGCTTGTGGGTCTTGTGGGGGATTGGAGGGCGGGTGGTAGTAGGTCACTATGGCGGGGGTTGCGGAGGAGGGACTTGCCGAATTTGGTTAGGATTATGTGGTATAGGTCCTGAAGGGTGGGCAGATTCAGCTGGGTGAGTGCGTTCTCATAGTTGGTGTAAGAACTGCCCAGAATCTGTCTGCAAGCCCGCTTCTGCACTCTCTCTAGTTGGCGCTGCTGGGTTTTGTTGATGGAGTAAGCCGAAGCAGGAGAGGCGTAGAGGAGTCTGGGGGGGAAGAAGGTGGTGTACAGGCTCTTGAGCGTCCTTTGGGGGGCTTCCAGTGCTTTCATGCGCCTCAAATTGAAAAGTTTGTTGGAAGCCGCCCTGATGATGGTGGTGACTTGCTTGCCCCGCTTAGCTTGCTGTCCAAGGTGACTCCAAGTAGTTTGGTGGTTTGCACGAACTGCAGCTGGTGAGGGCCAACCTTCAGAGCTGCAGGTGGGATGGCAGTGGTGTAGGTGTGAAAATGAATCACGACTGTCTTGCTGGTGTTAATGGTGACGTGGTTGGCTTGCGTCCAGCTCTGCAGTCGGTCCAAAGTATGTTGTAGGGGCGTGTAGTCAGGGGATGTGTTGTTGACGGAGATGCCCACTGTAAAGTCATCAACGTACTTCCAGCGATGAGGAGCGTCTATCAGTGCATTGTTAATCAGAATGAGAAAACAAAGAGGTCCCATGCGCGTCTCTTGTGGCACCCCAGCAGAGAGGGGCTGGAGGGTGGAGATACAGCCATGATGACGTACGGCTTGGCGCCGGTGAGTCAGAAAATCAGCCAGCCAAGATGTCAGGTGGGAGAGGAGGCCGATGTTTATGGCCTTGGTGATGACAGTGGTGTGGTCAGCCAGGTCGAAGGGTTTTCGAAAGTCAAATAAGGCGAGGGCAATGGATGTTTTTTTTTCTGGTTTCCAGGTTTTTAAGACTGAAATCAAGGAAACTAATAAGGCAATTTTTTTTGTTTTGTTTTTTTTACAGCTAAGAAGACAGTTCAAGGGCGCAAGTAAAAAAAAAAGTAAAAAAAAAAGCCCGCTTCTCACTGCTCCCGAACAGAGGTCAAAGGAGTGTCCAAAGCGAGAAGTCAATTTTAGGAGGAGAGGTGTCCGGATACCCTCCTCCTGAAAGAGTTCAAGTCGTAGGCAGGAGGAAATACAGCTGAAGGAAGATTGTTCCAGAGTTTATCAGCGTGAGGGATGAAGGAGTGAAGAGGCTGGTTGACTCTTGCATAAGGGGTTTGGAGAGTATAGGGATGAGCATGAGTAGAAAGTCGTGTGCAGCGGGGCCGCGGGAGGAGGGGAGGCATGCAGTTAGCAAGTTCAGAAGAGCAGTCAGCATGAAAATATCGATAGAAGATAGAAAGAGAGGCAACATGGCGGCGGAATTTGAGAGGTAAAAGACTATCAGTATGAGGAGGAGAGCTGATGAGACGAAGAGCCTTTGACTCCACTCTGTCAAGGAGAGCTGTGTGAGTGAATCCCCCCCCCCACACATGATATGCATACTCCATACGAGGGCGGACAAGGCCCCTGTAAATGGATAGCAACTGTGCGGGGGAGAAGAACTGGCGGAGACGGTACAGAACGCCCAGCCTCGAGGAAGCTGATTTAGTAGATGAGATATGAAATTTCCAGTTGAGATTTTGAGTTAAGGATAGACCGAGGATGTTTAGTGTTGAGGAAGGTGATAGCTGAGTGTTGTCAAATAATAGTGGATAGTTGTTTGGAAGATTGTGTCGAGTAGATAGGTGGAGAAACTGTGTTTTTGAGGCGTTGAAGGACACCAGGTTCCTCTTGCCCCAATCGGAAATAATAGTAAGGTCTGAGGCTAAGCGTTCTGTTGCCTCCAGCCTTGAATCGTTAAGTTCCTGTATGGTGGGTCTTCTATTAAAAGAAGTTGAGTAATGCAGAGTGGAGTCATCGGCGTAAGAATGGATAGGACAGTTCGTTTTGGAAAGAAGATCATCAATGAACAACAGAAAGAGAGTGGGAGATAGGACAGAACCCTGTGGGACACCACTGTTAATAGGTTTAGGGGAAGAACAGTGACCGTCTACCACAGCAGAAATAGAACGGTCAGAAAGGAAACTGGAGATAAAGGTACAGAGAGAAGGATAGAAACCGTAGGAGAGTAGTTTGGAAAGCAAAGATTTGTGCCAGACCCTATCAAAAGCTTTTGATATGTCCAGCGCAATAGCAAAAGTTTCACCGAAACGGATAAGAGAGGATGACCAAGATACAGTTAGGAAGGCAAGGAGATCACCAGTAGAACACCCCTTGCGGAACCCATGCTGGCGATCAGAAGTGGAAAGGTGCTTTTGAATCTTCCGGTTAAGGATTGATTCAAAAGCTTTAGATAGACAAGAAAGTAAACCTATAGGACGGTAGTTTGAGGGATTGGAACGGTCACCCTTCTTAGGCACAGGCTGTATGAAGGCATACTTCCAGCAGGAAGGAAAGGTAGATGTTGACAAGCAGAGGCGAAAGAGTTTGACCAGGCAGGGTGACAGCACGGAGGCACAGTTTCTAAGGACAATAAGAGGCACTCCATCAGGTCCATAAGCCTTCTGAGGATTGAGGCCAGAGAGGGCATAGAAAACATAATTTTGAGGAATCTTTATAACAGGCATAAAAGAGTCAGAGGGGGGGTGAGTAGGAGGAATATGCCCAGAATCGTCCAGAGTGGAGTTTTTAGAAAAAGTTTGAGAGAAGAGTTCAGCCTTAGAGATAAATGAGACGGCAGTGTTGCCGTCAGGACTGAGGAGTGGAGGGAAAGATGAAGAAGTGAAGTTGGAGAAGATGTTTTTGGTTAGATACCAGAAGTCACGGAAAGAGTTAGAGAGAGCAAGGTTTTGGCATTTTCTATTAATGAAAGAGTTTTTGGTTAGTCGGAGAATAGATTTGGCACGATTCCGGGCAGAAATGTAAAGTTCGTAGTTAGCATTAGTTTGAAGGCTCTGGTACCTTTTGTGAGCTGCCTCTCTATCATTGACAGCACGAGAACAAGCGTGATTAAACCAAGGCTTTTTAGCGTGATGAGTAGAGAAAGTAGGTGGAATGTATGCCTCCATTCCAGAGACAATCACCTCTGTGATGCGCAGAGCACGCACAGAGGGGTCTCCATCCTAGAAGCAGTAATCATTCCACGGGAAATCAGAAAAGTACATCCTCAGGTCGTCCCACCGAGCTGAAGCAAAATGCCAGAAGCATCGCCTCTTCGGCGGGTCCAGAGGGTGTACAGGAGCGATAGGACAGGATACAAAAATAAGATTGTGATCGGAGGAGCCCAACGGAGAGAACAGTTTGACATAATAAGCAGAAGGGTTTGAGGTAAGGAAGATGTCTAGAATGTTGGGCCTGTCTCCAAGACGGTCGGGAATACGTGTAAGGTGCTGGAGCAACTGCTCTAGGTCGTTGAGGATAGCAAAGTTGTAGGCTTGTTTACCAGGCCGGTCAGTGAAAGAGGATGAAAGCCAAAGCTGGTGGTGAACATTGATATCTCCTAGGATGGAGATTTCAGCGAAGGGGGAGTGGATCAAGATGTGCTCCACTTTAGAGTTCAAATAGTCAAAGAATTTTACATAGTTAGTAGAGTTAGGTGAGAGGTAAACAGCACAGATGTATTTAGTAATAGAATGACAATGAAGTCTTAGCCAGATGGTGGAAAATTCTGAGGATCAAGGTTGTGGGCACGAGAGCAAGTGATGTCGTTGCGCACGTAGGCGCAACATCCGGCTTTGGATTGAAATTTAGGATAGAGATAGTAGGAGGGAACAGAGTAGATATTGCTGTCAGTAGCCTCAGAAACCTGAGTTTCGGTGAGGAAGAGAAGGTGAGGTTTAGACGAAGAGAGATGGTGTTCCACAATGTGTTGCAGAAGAGGCTCTAACGTTGCCGAACTGCTTCTGATCAATTTTGTAATGAATAGTAGCATATGTGTGTGTGTGTGTGTGTGTGTGTGTGTGTGTGTGTGTGTGTGTGTGTGTTCCTTAATTTAGGCAATGGAATGTATTATTTCGGAAAAATGTTAGCATTATTATTATAATTATCGTTATTATTATCATTATTATCATTATTATTACTATCATCATCAACATCATCACCGTCATTATCATCATTATCATCATCATCACTGCACTCAGTCACGTTCATCACTTCACATTTGCCGCATAGTCACCAATATCACTGTTAACGTGCCCGCGCGCCAGCCACTCAAACATCACAACTAATATACTTCTCCTTTTAATTCGCGACCATCGCAACCTTTTAACATATAATTTACCGGAATCTGATGGTGGCAGAGTTTCCGGCACAACAGCATCCATTTTTTTGTTCTGTGTGTTGCTGCGGGATGTTGTAAGGCCGTGCCGCCGCGTGGGTGCATAATGGGTGTCCGGGCCGCACCTCCAAAGCCCCAGAAGCTGCCCCGCTAGGATCAAAGCCGCGCCGCCCTCTGGTGAACACTAGTATAATACTAATGTTTTTTTTTTTTTTTTGTGTGTGTGTGTGTTAGAGAGAGAGAGAGAGAGAGAGAGAGAGAGAGAGAGAGAGAGAGAGAGAGAGAGAGAGACAAACACACACACACACACACACACACACACACACACACACACACACACACACACACACACTCACACACACACATTGTACCAGTTGGCGAAAGAGAGTCCAACTCGTGATCAGGCCATGGGTGAATTACACACACACACACACACACACACACACACACACACACACACACGTTGGTATTGTGTTTTCCAGACTGCGGCGCGGCTTTGAACCTCGAGGGGCAGCTTCTGGGGCCATGGGGGTGCTTCCCGGACACCCATTATGCGGCCATGCAACACCCCGCAACAACACACACACACACACACACACACAGATACTCAACAACACACCGGGTACTCACGGTTCATTTTGTCGGTGACGGAGGCACTGGCGGGGCTGGTGTCGTTGTTGTTGGAGGCGAGGCAGATGAGCCTGGCGTTGTGGTTGTCCCGCGTGGACCACAGAATGGTGGGCCGCGCCCGTGAGTGCCGGGGACCGTGACTACGACATGGCGTCCTGGACCTGTGGGATGTGGGGAGAGGAAGACTGCGTAAATGCGCTGTCAGGATATTGGAAGTAAAGGAAGAGACTTACGGACAGACAATCGATTTTAAGTTTGAGAGAGGGAGTTAAATAAATAGTCTAGGTTTACTTTAGTCTTGTCTTTTCGTAAAACTAACCTAATATGATTTACAGAGATTAACATAGCTATTCAGACCACACAGACCCTATGGTCAAGACTAGGTGGTCTCTCCTTAAACCTAAGTGAAATTATATGTAATCGACTGCTATTGACTGCATTTTTACCTTTTTTTTTTTTTTACAGCAAAGGAGACAGTTCAAGGGCATAAAAAAAACACAATAATGAAAAAAAAAAGTCCGCTACTCACTGCTTCTAAAAAGAGTACAGAGGAGTGGCCTAAAGAGAGGTCAATTTCGGGTGGAGAGGTGTCCTGATACCCTCCTCTTGAAAGAGTTCAAGTCGTAGGCAGGAGGAAATACAGATGAAGGAAGATTGTTCCAGAATTTACCAGCGTGAGAGATGAGAGTGAATATGCTGCTTAACCCTTGCATAAGAGGTTTGGACAGTATAGGGATGAGCTTGAGTAAAAATCAGTGTGTGGCGAGGCTGCGGCAGGGGGGGCAGGCATGCAGTTAGCAAGTTCAGAAGAGCAGTCAGCGTGAATATAGCGATAGAAGATAGAAAGAGAGGCAACATGGCGGCGGAATTTAAGAGGTAGAAGACTATCAGTAAGAGGAGGAGAGCTGATGAGACGAAGAGCTTTAGACTCAACTCTGTCCAGAAGAGCTGTGTGAGTGGAGCCACCCCACACGTGAGATGCATACTCCATACGAGGGCGGACAAGGCCCCTCTATATGGATAGCAGCTGTGCGGGGGAGAAGAACTGGCGGAAACGATACAGAACGCCCAACCTCGAGGAAGCTGATTTAGTGAGAAAGGATATGTGAAGATTCCAGTTAAGATTTTGAGTTAAGGATAGACCAAGGATATTTAGTGTTGAAGAAGGTGACTGCTGAGTGTTGTCGAAAAATAGGGGATAGGTGTTTGGAAGATTGTGTCGAGTTGATAGGTGGAGAAATATAGTTTTTGAGGCATTGAAGAACACAAGCTTCCTTTTACCTCAATCGGAAATGATAGCAAGGTCTGAGGTTAAGGGTCCAATCCCACTTCTAATCTCCTTTTTGTTGTTTTGGAATTGCAAAAAGACTTCGGATATATTTTACACTCGGCGGCATTATTTTCTTCATACCTACGCTTTGCCTGACATCCTAGTCTCTTCGCCCGTAGCCTGGCTTCATAATAGTCTATTATTTTACGCCTAAACCGGAATAACTTGAAAGTAAACTAATTATCAGATGCTTGATTTTGCATCATTGCAACGTGTGAAAACTAGGAAAGAGATTATACAGACAATGAGTAACAGAAAATAAAATTGCACCAAAGCCAATTTTAAAGGGAAGAAAATAGTTTATCATGAATGATTAAAGGCAAATCATGGCACATTAATGGTACGGGAGGGTACCTGAGAAATCCCCTCATGGGGATCTTCAGTCCACGCTGGGACACTTATTTTTGGTGCCTGAATGGTCGTCCTAGACTAGAAAGTTTCCTTTAACCAGAAACTCTTCACTTCAAAGCTATAATCTGGAAATTCTCGAAATTCCAGCGCCTCGCCTCTCTCCCGCCTTATCGGCCTCCCTCAGACGCGTGCCAGGGGGAGGCAATGTGCAATAGGTCAGCGGTAATGCAACAAACAATTTACCGCGAGGAAAGGAAGAGGAAATAAGACTAGTCGGTCTGAGGGCCAACGGGCTGCCGCTGCTCCTGATTGTAGTTATGCGAGGCTGTGACGACGCTCTTGATGACAGAGATTATGGCTAAACAGGTTGATTTTTACCAGGTAAAGGGAGACGTTTCGAGGCGTGTGTTGGCGGGGCTTTGGCGACGACGGTGCTGGCGGTGGCGGTGGCGGCATCGGTGGTGGCGGCGGCGGCGGCGGCGCGGAGATAAAACAGACCTTGGAAAATTTAGGACATTTAACTGATGTTAATAACTATTAGGCTTTCGTTTTTATCTCCGTAAGGACAATGAGGGGATTAACACCACCTCAAACATCACCTGAAAAATAAAACTGCAGGGCAGGAAGGGTCTGTGTCGCGAGGGAGAGGAGACACCAACACAAGACCGTCGTATCGCCCCCCTGACCCCGGTGACTCACCTCCCCGTCCCGCCTCCACACGACGGAGGGCGGAGGATCGCCGCCCGCCACGCTGCAGGTGATATCTATGGCGCCGCCCTCCTGCAGCGGCCCAGCACCCCGTCCGTTGCCCGCTGACCCCCAGCCCTCGGGACGAACAGCTCCGGCGGCACCACCACGTGAAGACTCAGGTGTGTGCGCTGCGACGTGGCTGACGAAGGACACACTGTGGGAAGTGAACACACAGGGGATCCGCTACATTTCCTACATGTCACAGCATATTTCCAAGAGATATAGCACATCTACCCACAAAAGTATATTCTGTCATAATTCCTGCAGGGTTCTATTAGTCACATTTCCTACACCAGGAAAGACAGCAAATCACAGTTTTTACAAAATTCCAGTCAGACTACATATGATGAAAAGTCGGGTTCACGTTCAGACACAAATCGAATCAAGTTAAGGTTCGACCTAGCGCTGTTCTCTCAGTTCGTAGGGCAAGGAAAGACGGCATTTTTGGTCCTTGTGCTCCAATGCAGTCATCCTAGGGAGGACACTGATTCTTCTGCCCTGCCGACGCGCTGTCTACTGTGCATATTGCATAGCTACTCTTGTTGTAGCAGCGGAGTATAACCCTGTAAAATGTCCCTCTTGTCGTACTATCATGCATGGCAGGCTCGAGGTATTCATTGAAAAGGTTCTTTTGAAACAAATATGCTAACGAAATCCAGTTTTAACATGTTTTACAATTCCATTTGATATTCTTGTTGTTAAGGAGAAAAAAAAAATTCCAACATTAAAATTCCCCAGCATTTTGTAGCCTTTCTCACATAATGCAACTGTGTCTCCTCTGAAAAAAACATGGCAGTCGTTTGCTCTTCACTTTTGTACACGACACGGGATCGCAGCATTGTAGGAGATAAGACAGTATAACTTTAGGAGTTACGTCGGAGGCACCGCTTTGTGTAGGAGAAACGCTGGGTACTCAAGTGTTTATGTAGGAAATGAGCTGGATACATGTTTATATGTAGGAAATATGATGGACTCTATGTAGGAAATGTGGCAGTAGGCATTCCAGTTTTTGTGGATGTGTAGGGGACATAACTACGCCCAAACACACACACACACACACACACACACACACACACACACACACACACACACACACAATCACACTCCGCCACCACCGCCGGAACGATAACACCTCCGCCGCCGCCGCAGACACTCCCGACTACTGACCAGGGAATTCGACCAGTTTACCTATGTTGTGGGTCAGGGCCTGGAGATAGGGCAGTAGAGTAGGTCCTATCTCCCATAAGTAAAAATAGATGGGAAAAAATGAAGAAAAAATGCCAGTGTGAGTGAACAGTGACGAAGCCGAACTTGTCTGGGCGTAACATGGCGGAGAGATATGAAGAAGTATTTCAAGCCGAAGGAGGAGAGTCCTCTCATGTTTTTTTCGCCAGGCCAAATGTCAACCACGGAATTGTTTTCACGAATAAGAAGACTGAAGACAGAGGTGGAGGACTCAAAGAGGGAGGTAAGGGGTCTGAGGAAGGACTTAGAGAAATCTGGGAAAATTGTTGAACATCATCATTATTATCATCATCATCAACGTCCAGGGTGGGTGCAGCAGGTGTTCTCAGCAGGACTCGCCACCCCAATAATGGTAACCATGGTTTCTTCACAGTCCCGCAAGATAGACAGACAAAAACAACACTTTTATTTCCTTTTTACACACAGGCCTCCATAGAAGGGCTCATTGCCCAGGATCTTCTTCTTTGTTGTTGCTGTAAATGCTATTGTTTTATTTTTGTTGTTGTCAAGACTGCCATTATTATTTATATTAATATTAAAACTAATTTGATTAGGATTATTACTATTATTTCTGTAATCATTATTATTATTACTATTATTATTATTATTATTATTACTATTATTATTATTATTATTATTATTATCAATAGCAGTAGTAGTACTAGTGGTAGTAGTAGTAGTAATAGCAAGGTATATTTTAAATTAAAAAAGGTGCAAAAATGTTGCAAAATCAGTATGGACGCGTAATTATTCGCATAAACATATCATTACGATAAATAAATCATTACCCTTCGCAGAAACGAGGCGGATAAAGTGTGCTTCAGGCCAGTAATAATGGCAATGAAGCTTCTATTGTAATTGTCTATCAGCTTTGGAGCACCCAAGCGAGCAAACATCTGCCACACTGACCTATAAATTCAAATAATAACAGCAACCCAAAACCTCATCGCGTCTCCTCATTAACAAAATTACACAAGCAGGCCGCAAGGCGCCCAGGTGTGAGGACACGAGCACAGGTGGTGCCCGGTGCGCCGATACCCGCTCCGTGTGCAGGAGGGGAGTCATGGGCGAATTGTCATTAACAGATTACCTTGCTGGCTACCTGAGGCACATGTGTATTGTCATTACACATTTGTGACAGGAAATACGATGGAAAAAAAAATATATATATACATCTGTATACTGTTCACTTTATAAATTGTATTGGTTTAAAATAATGTTAAAACTTTCGGAACAAGTATTGACAAATAAGATGAAGGACATGTTCAGTTATTTCTCATTTATGACTTTGCTACAAAGAAAAAAGCGCATATTTACCGTTCGGTTTAAACATGATCAAAACGGATATTGAAAACATACAGACATGCTCAGCGACGTCTTTCCTATGTTCCATCAATGAATAAAAGGGAGGCGGAAGCGGTTCACTGAGGGCCTAGGATTGCTGGGGAGATATGAATGCCGGGAGGAGCCTAAAACAGAGCCGGGGAAGAGGCGCTTACGGCTGAGCGGGGCGGGATGACGACGGTGATTATGTAATGCTTTTGTTGTGAAAGAGAGAGAGAGAGAGAGAGAGAGTTGAAATTGATATTTACTAAAGTAGAAATGCAGAAATGTAGAATTTCACTTCGGTTTAAGAACAGACCACCTAGTCTGGACCATAGGGTCTGTGTGGTCTGAATTTCTATGTAAATTGATGTAAATTCTCTCTCTCTCTCTCTCTCTCTCTATATATATATATATATATATATATATATATATATATATATATATATATATATATATATATATATATATATATATATATATATATATATATATATATATATATATATTCTTTTTACCCTCCCTCTTTGCTTCTTTCTTATACGATTCTTGACGCTCCGTTTCTCCGTCAGACAATGTTTCTCTTTCTCCGCCTATGCTCCCCGATTGTTTTTGCTTTTCTACTCTTCCTCTTCCTCCTCCTCTTCCTCCCCTTTGAGGCCTCGCTCCCTTTCCCTTCAGACGTTCCGGGGTTTGAGGAAATCGAGGGAACGAGGTAGAAGTTTTCAGTCCTCAAGTCCTCCCCACCAAAATAAGGAGCCATTACATATACTTATGAACGGGGGACACGGAGGAGAGGATAATGCTGGCGTCACACATCTACGATTTCGCTCTGCGACGGTTGGCGATTTTGAAAATTTCCGAAATCGGCAAATGTATACGCTCGTCATCGTAGCGACGTCCCCGCGATTAGTCGCAATAGTCGCTCAATAAAGTTCCTGAGACTCGCGGGTGCCGGCCCGTCGCGCGAACATTTTGGAATGTTGAAAAAGTTCGCAGAAGTGTGCGATTTTGGCCAAAATCGCAAGCTTATTCGCACGGCTAAGCGAGAGACCATCGCAGTATGCGCTCGCATACCCTCGTCACACGCAAGGGGTCGCGGTGTATGCGCGCGTATAAGCGAGCGACTTTGTACATTGTGCGTATGGCAGCAACGCTGCCTCGGAAAGCGAGGTGGCAGGGAGCAAGCGGGAGGGTTTAAAATCCGTGGGCGCACGACCCACCAGTCAGCAGGGTTGCCGTTTTTGTTACGAACGTACCAGATTTGGTAATTTTGGGTGTACAAGTACGACTTCCACTATATCTGGCACAAAATAGAGATGGTATTTATGTTCTATACATTGTGGAAATAATACGAATAGTGTCGTAAGTCGTTACATTCATGCCCTGCCATGCAGTTCGTTAGTGTTCAACACCAGCAACCCTTGAGGGGATAGATTTACATTTCTATAGGTATGTAGACCAGTATATAATGTCATAATTACTCAATCTGGTACGTTTTGTTCTCATTTGGTACTTTTTACTGGTGCAGTCTGGTACTACTTCTTAAAACGGAGTGGCAACAGTGCCAGTCAGTACGCTCGCACTCACACCCGATTATATCTTTGACGAGTTGTGGATCCCGTAGGGTTTTCTTGTTGATGAACCTGTACGGGCTATTCATGGCGCGTGACTGGTTTCCTTGCGGGACAGGTGGGCACTATACGGCCAGGTTGAGGGGCCCTCCCTTTTATCTATGAGGGGGCGTACAGGGACGTGCCCTCTACGTTTTCTCGACCATGCGTGCGACGTCGAGCGTCGTCGAGCGGCTACAGGAGGGGCAGTCGCGCAGTAATCGCCAGGCTCTGCGTTCATCGCGAACCGTCGCAACGGTTTCTTGGGCTCCTCTGCGTACAGTCGCGCGCATGCACGCACGATTTACCTCAACGTCCCCTCGCCTGTCGCCCTCGTGTGCGCCCACTATAGGCGAACAACCCTCCCTCGCCATGTTATTGTGAGTTGAAATGGAGGCAAACTCGCAGAGACAATGGCGATGCTTCCACGATTTCGTGCATTTTTAAAATCGCCAACCGTCGCAAAGCGAAATCGCGGATGTGTGATGCCAGCATAACGCGTGCGATGGGAAGAGAACGGAGGGAAGGTGGATGTGGAAGGAAACACAGAGAAGTAAACAATGGAAAGGAAGGAGGCGGACGGGATCTTTCTTATTAAAAGCAAGAGGAAGGAATGAAGGAAGGAAGACATATGAAAGAGGCATAAAAGTTTCTATGAAAGAGAGTCAGATATGGAATCAATGATTACGGAAATGGGAGACGGGGGAACGTGGAAGCTAAGAAAAGCATTGCTGGTAAAGGAAGGGAAAGAAGAAAAGAGTCGCGTGCCCGTGTGAGGAATAAATCTTATAAAAGGAAGAGGAAAGACGGATGGAAGAAAGAGTAGGAAGAAGAAAGGACGGGAGAAAGGAAATAAGTAAAAAAGGATGGAAAAGAGGATGGAAGGGAAGGAGTAAGGAAATAAGAAGATATGAAAATATAAAATGAAAGAATGCAAGGGTAGCAAATATTCAAACCATGCTAATGTGAGGAAACTGTGGAAGCTGGGATGAGCAATTTTGCTAGGTATGCACAGAAAGAAAGAACTGTTGTCAAGAGCAAGGAGGAGGAGGAGGAGGAGAAAACTCACAATCTGAATCGAGAGGAAGAAAGTTATAAATGAATTGAAGAAGCCAATGGATGAAGGACGGAAAGAGGGAAGAACGGAAAAGATTCAGTTGAGTGAATGAATTAGTTAGTGAATGAAGGAATGAAAGAATACTGAATGTAAAGAAGTTAACGAGGTAAAAAGGTAGCAAAAAAGGTGTGAAATAAGGAAGGAAATAGTGGAGGGAATAAAGGAAGAAAGGAAGGAAGGATGGGCTGAAGGCCGAAAGAAAAGTAGGAAATATGGAAAAGATTAAGATCATAAGTAAAGAAAGAAGGAAGATTAGTAATGGAACGGAAAGAAAAGGAAATAATAAAGTAAAATTACAGAAGGAACGAAGGAAGGGAAGGAGATAATCAAGGATGAAGAAAGGAAGGAAGAAAAAGAGATCCCTTTCAATCATGAAAAAAAAGAAAGAAAGGAAACAATAAGTAGGAGAAGAGGGAGAGGGAGGGAACCAGACCACCCAACCAAGCCGATCTTTCGTCGGTAAAGCTGTTGGTAGTAGCGAGTGTTCTAAGTGCTAATTGGTTCACGGATAGAGAAAGTCATATCCGCCAGGGTTACTTTATTGGGCAAACATCACACAGGTCATTAGGACAAGGACAGCACATAGAATAGGTGTTTGTTTGTGTATGCGTTTGTGTGAATGTTGTCTGTGTAGGTTAACATTTAAGTGTTGGTGTATGTGTAGAACAATGTGCAAAGGTGGACAACAAAAGGACATGGACGGACAGACAAAGAAAAACGAATACAAGAAAAGTTAAACATTGAAGACGCAATACGACAGAGACAATACAAATACACTTAATGAGTCTGCTCTGCAGCGCCCATTTTCTCAAGTGTCACTGAGGGGAAGGAGCACGCAATTTGAGCGGTGACTGCTACAAAGCTACGGTCACACTTGCTATTGTTAACGCTAGCCTGGCTTTTGTTTTCGCTGGCTTGCCAGCGATACGCGCGGCGGCGGTGGCTGAACTGGTAGCGTACTGGGCCCACATTCACCGCGTGATGGACGACGCGGGCTCGAATCCCCACGCTACCACTCGGATTTTTCAGTCACCGCCGAGTGGCTTAAAACTACCCACATGTTGTCCTGAAGACCACCCATCAACCCGGACTCTAGAGGAAGCCGTCCAAGCGAATCAAGAACGAGTTCCGGGGGGCAGCATGAGCCAATGCAAAATGGCGCCACTATAAACACTCGCCTGCGCCAGAACGGGCTGGGCCGACCATCAGGCCCCACCTGGAAGAAGCCTTGGGCCGACCATCAGGCCCCACCAGGAAGATGCCTACCGGCGCAACAGGCAACGACGTAAAAAAAAAAAGAAAAAAAGTCTGGTCACACCACATGCAAAGTCCGCTAGCTAGCTAGCTAGCTGATCATATCATAACAACACTAGCCCGTTTGGAGCACTTCTTGGATTCGCTCTGTCCACAAATACTCTTGCTACTTGTTTTGTAGGAGGAATTGAAGAAAAAAAGAAAAGTGAAACGAAAGTGGATAAGACCATGGCTGGGATAGTGGGGAACTTTTTCTATGAGACTTGTAATAGCCTCATAGGACCAATGAAATTGACTATAGACATGTTTTCGGAGGTCTTCTTCTTCTTCTTCTTCTTCTTCTTCTTCTTCTTCTTTTTCTTCTTCTTTTTCAGTGTTAACAATGTTTTGGTAATATACCACCGAGGTCAAATGAGAACTGATTATTATATTTCCATTAAAGAAAAAAAAAATACATTTGGAAATTTTCTTGTATTGTCGTCTAGCTCTTTTATTACGCATTTAAAGTCCCTCCCCAAAAAAGAAATGGAATATTTTTGTGATTGCATGTATGCTGAATAAACGATAGTTTCTTATTACCTTCCATTCGGCTACCGCTATCGCTAGCAGTACATGCCAGTGAAAACGGTCCGTATCGATAGCTCAAAGCAGCCGGTATCAATCGCTTGTGCAGCGCAAATGGCTGGCCGATCAAGCCATATCGCTTGATCCAGCGATATCAATAGCTAGTGTGACCGTAGCTTAAGTCAGCAGGAAATCGTGGTTTGGTCGGTAAGGGATTGAGATAGTCCATTGTGATTGGACATTGAGATTCCGTCACATTATCTCCTTTACACCCCCTCCCTTATCCCTTTCAATGCCCCTCCTCCCCTTTACTTGTAGCGGGCGAGTCCCCGCTGAAACCAATGATTTGACGTCCTTGTCTCCTGTGCCGTCTAAGTCTGCTTTCCTGTCGTTGTCCTGTTCTCCCTGTTTGTACTGTGGAGTCCTAATTGTTTATTTATTGTTACTCGTTTATCTTCTTCGACTGTTTGTCCACGTCTTGCTATACGTTACACATACATATTGTTCCACATTCACACCAACCCATAAATGCTACCTACACAGTATAACATTCACACACACGCATATACACTTAAACAACGCCCCTTGTGTGTCCTGTCTGTGTTAATGGCCTCTGTGTATTTTTATCAATAAACCAACCCTGACGGATATTGTCTTTCTGTATCCGTGAACCAAGTAGCGCTTAGAACACACACTAAATCACTTACATATTTACCTTCACCCTTTACCACTAACTTCTTACCACCTCTACCTGTCTTACTCCTCCATCATCCATCCTTCTCTTCTTCCTGTACTGTTTTTTCACCTTTCTTTCCCTATCTCCATCTAGTGCAGACGGTGAGGTAATTCCATAGGAATTTCATGCCCAAATTGAGATAGTGTGTGGTCTCGCTTCCATAAGGTCTAAGGTAATGGAGAATGATGGGTGACATTTTCCTGACACCCGCAACCATGGTAACAGCCAAAATTCAATATGGCCGCCGTCACTCATGAAAATTACGAAAAACGTCACATCTTTGGAAATAATCGTCCGATTCGAATGATACATGTGTCTATTATAGGGTTTTACAACATTTCTGATCGATTGGAATATGTTTCATTGCGATCGGGTGTTGAGATCATGTTGAAAACTGGATTTGATATAGGAAATAACTAGCAAAGGAAAATCTAACTCATATTATTGTATGAATATATTAATACGCTCTTTTTTTGTCTTTCAGGTTGACATTCCAAAGGATCTGCATGGTGCATGAAGTATAATTATGGTGACCTGACTCAGTATTTGCATGGTGCAAAAAGTAGATGTAAGGTGACCCGGCTACAGTCATCATCATCATCAAACAAAGCATGTCTACATATATTGAAACACCGCTTGTCTGCATTGTGTGTATAAGAGTGATTATAAAAGACTTGTTACCGATCCTGCCGTGAACAATCCACAGGATATATTGCACAATGCGAAACGTCTGGCAGACCTTGGTGAGGTTGCCTTCAGACTCCTAGCTGACTTTCTCTCTAGCCTTTAGAGATCTGAGCTAGAAAAGGTCCGCTATCATTCAGACTGTCGCAAGCGAGTTGTTAATAAAACACTTCTAGATAGAGCCGAAAGGAAAAGCGCTTACTCAGATACTCCAACAGCAGCTTAGGCAGCCATGAGAGACCGGCCAGCCAAATCAAGCTCCTCAACAAGCCGTGTTCAGAGACATACTGGTGTCATTCCTAAGGAAATAGTATGTATCTTTGCTCTTCCCACTGGTAAATGTAAATATCCTGAAGAAGACTCCACAAAGTTTCCTCCTTGAATCGTGGTCAAGCATCAAGAATAACACTGTTGACGATCATATTAGGACTTCCTTATCCAGTTTACAAGAACCTTGTGACGCCTTTGCTCAGGAAAAGTGGTACCACAGTAGCTGTCTTCAAGATGCACATAGAACGTGTTGCCACCATTCTGATCAAGACAATACTCATGATATGATGAAGGCCATGTCTGATCTTCAGATTGTAAAGTATGTTAAGTCAGTATTTTTTTACAACAAAAGAGCCGGCTCAAGGGCAACAAAAACAGTGTATAAAAACTTGCCTACTTGCCGCTCCCAACAACAGAAAATAATAAAATGGCCAAAGAGAGGTCAATTTCAGGTGGAGAGTTGTCTTGATACACTCTTCTTGAAAGATTTACATAGATTTACATAGAAAATCAGACCACACAGACCCCATGGTCCAGACTTGGTGGTCTGTCCTTAAACCTAAGTGATTTTACATTAATCAGAAGACTCCAAAACGTTGCATTTCTACTCTAGTTGACATTAAGTTGAAGGAAGTGACGGTCGAGCTTATTTTTGAAGGAGTCAATCGTGTTACACTGGACCACTGATGGTGGAAGCTTATTCCATTCTCGCACTACAACGTTGGTGAAGAAAAATTTGGTGCAGTCTGAATTTACTTGTCTACATCTGAGTTTAACGCCATTGTTCCTCGTTCGCAAAGTGTCATCGATCATAAACAATGTTGATCTGTCTACATTCGTGAAGCCATTAAGTATTTTAAAACATTCGATCAGTTTTCCTCGGAGGCGACGTTTCTCAAGAGAGAACATGTTAAGGGTGGAAAGCCTTTCTTAGTAGGATTTGTTGCGCAAGGAAGGGATCATTTTCGTTGCCCGACGCTGAACACCTTCTAATTTAGCAATATCCTTTGCAACTGTACCGCATATTCCAAGTGGGGTCTGACTAAACTGTTGTAGAGCGGGAGTATTACATCTTTATTCTTGAATACAAAGTTTCTTTTAATGAAGCCCAACATTCTGTTCGCTTTATTTGCTGCATCGATGCATTGCTGTGAGAATTTGAGGTTTGACGCGATTTTGACCCCCAAGTCTTTGACGCATTGAACGCTTTTGAGTTTAACGCCGCGCATTTCGTATTCGAACTTCTTATTCCTCGTTCCAACTTGAAGAACCTGGCACTTGTCTACGTTAAAGGGCATCTCCCATCTATCCGACCAAGCTGAAATTTTGTGCAAATCCTCTTGGAGGCTTTGCCTGTCTTCGTCAGTGAGAACCGAGTTACCAATCTTTGTGTCGTCTGCAAATTTACTAATGCGGTTATTGAGTCCAACATCCACGTCGTGGATGTAAATAATGAAGAGCACTGGGCCAAGGACCGAGCCCTGAGGGACGCCACTAGTGACAGGCGCCCACTCTGAGTTAAATCCGTCAATCACTACTCTTTGTTGTCTGTTGCTCAACCAATTCGCGATCCATTGGTTTACTTGACCGTCAATACCTATTTGCTTTAATTTGTAAATTAATTTATGATGCGGGACTTTATCAAACGCTTTCTGGAAATAAAGATAGACTACGTCCAGTGATTTGGTTACGTCATAAACAGTGAAGAGGTCGTTATAAAAGGTTAATAGGTTTGATAGGCAGGATCTTTTGTTTCGGAAGCCATGTTGTGAGTCCCCAATCAATGAGTGGCTTTCAAGGTAACTCACAATTTTGTCTCTAATTATGCCCTCAAGTAGCTTACCTACAACCGAAGTTAGACTAATGGGCCTGTAATTACCTGGTACTTTTTTGTCTCCTTTCTTAAAATCGGTGTCACGTTAGCCTTTTTCCAATCTGAAGGGACGATGCCTTGTCGCAAGGACATATTGAATACGGTTGTGAGGAGAGTATTTCGTTCTTTGTTTCTTTCAGCAGAGTTGGATATACTTTGTCAGGTCCAGGACTTTTATTTGTTTTAAGTGAATGGAGAGCTTTAAGGACTTCATCGGTTGTTATTTCAAAATTAGGCAATGCATGCTCGAGATTTACAATAGTACTGGTGTTGGTGGTAGCGAGAGGAAGACTGTTAGTATTAAACACCGAGGAAAAGTAATTGTTTAAGAGGTTTGCAATGTGTTGGCTGTCAGTCACTAGTGCACCGTCGCTGTTTGTTAAAGGTCCAATACCACTTTTGATCGCCTTTCTGTTGTTTATGTAACTGAAGAAAGATTTCGGATTATTTTTACAGTTGGCTGCAATATTTTCTTCATATCTACGCTTTGCCTGACCTACTAGTCTTTTTACTCGTCGCCTGGCATCATTATAAAGTCTAATGTTTTCGGGCAGGTCAAAGGCAGGTCAAAGGCAGAAGGAAATACAGACGAAGGAAGGCTGTTCCAGAGTTTACCAGTGTAAGGGATGAAGGAGTGAAGATGCTGGTTAACTCTTGCATGAAGGGTTTGGATAGTATAGGGATGAGCAAGAGTAGAACGTCGTGTGCAGCGGGGCCGCGGGAGGGGGGGAAGGCATGCAGTTAGCAAGTTCAGAAGACCAGTCAGCGTGAAAATATCGAGAAAAGATAAAGAGAGGGGCAACATGGCGGCGGAATTTAAGAGGTAGAAGACTATCAGTAAGAGGAGGAGAGCTGAAGAGACGAAGAGCCTTAGACTCCACTCTGTCCAGAAGAGCTGTGTGAGAGGAGCCCCTCTACACGTGAGAGGCATATTCAATACGAGGGCGGACAAGGCCCCTGTAAATGGATACCATCTGTGCAGGGGAGGAAGCTGATTTAGTAAGAGAGGAGATGTGAAGTTTCCAGTTGAGATATTGAGCTAAGGATATACCAAGTATATTTAGTGTTGAAGAAGGTGACAGCTGAGTGCTATCGAAGAATATGGGATAGGTGTTTGGAAGATTATATCGAGTTGATAGGTGAAGAAATTGAGTTTTTGAGGCATTAAACGGCACAAGGTTCCTTTTACCCCAATCGGAAGTAATAGCAAGGTCTGAGGTTAAGCGCTCTACAGCCTCCAGGCTTGAGTTATGTAATTCCTGTTGAGATTGTCTTATGTTGAAGGAAGTTGAATAATGCACAGTGGAGTCGTCAGCGTATGAGTGGATAAGACATTTTGTTATGGAAAGAAGATCATTGATGAATAACAGGAAGAGAGTGGGTGATAGGACAGAGCCCTGTGGAACACCACTGTTCATAGGTTTAGGGGAAGAACAGTGACCGTCTACCACCGCAGAGACAGAACGGCCGGAGAGGAAGCTGAAGATAAAGGAACAGAGAGAAGGATATAAACCGTAAGAGGGCAGTTTAGAAAGCAAAGACTTGTGCCAGACTCGATCGAATGCTATCGATATGTTGAGCGCAACTGCGAAAGTTTCACGGAAGCGGCTAAGAGAGGATGACCAAGAATCAGTTAAGAGAGCAAGAAGGTCGCCAGTACAGCCTGTGCCTAAGATGGGTGATCGTTCCAATCCCTCAAACTACCGCCCTATAGCTTTACTTTCCCGTCTATCTAAAGCTTTTGAATCAATCCTTAACCGGAAGATTCAAAAGCACCTTTCCACTTCTAACCTTCTATCTGATTGCCAGTATGGGTTCCGCAAGGGGCGTTCTACTGGCGATCTTCTTGCTCTCTTAACTGACTCTTGGTCATCCTCTCTTAGCCGTTTCGGTGAAACTTTCTCTGTTGCGCTAGACATATCGAAAGCCTTCGATAGAGTCTGGCACAAGTCTTTGCTTTCTAAACTGCCCTCTTTCGGATTCTATCCCTCTCTCTGTTCCTTTATTTCCAGTTTCCTTTCCGGCCGTTCTATCTCTGCGGTGGTAGACGGTCACTGTTCTTCCCCCCAAACTATCAACAGTGGTGTTCCACAGGACTCTGTCCTATCACCCACTCTCTTCCTGTTATTCGTCCTGTCCACTCATACGCCGACGACTCCACTCTGCATTATTCATCTTCTTTCAATAGAAGACCCTCTCAACAGGAAGTACACGACTCCAGACTGGAGGCTGCAGAACGCTTAACCTCAGACCTTGCTATCATTTCCGATTGGGGCAGAAGGAGCCTTGTGTCCTTCAATGTCTCAAAATCTCAATTTCTCCACCTATCAACTCGACACAATCTTCTAAACACCTATCCCCTATCACCATACTCGGTCTATCCTTTACTCAAAATCTCAACTATAAACTTCACATCTCCTCTCTCGTTAAATCAGCTTCCTCGAGGTTGGGCGTTCTGTATCGTCTCCGCCAGTTCTTCTCCCCGGCGCAGTTGCTCTCCATATACTGGGGCCTTGTCCGCCCTTGTATGGAGTATGCATCTCACGTGTGGGGGGGCTCCACTCACACAGCTCTTCTGGACAGAGTGGAGTCTAAGGCTCTTCGTCTCATCAGCTCTCCTCCTCCTACTGATAGTCTTCTACCTCTTAAATTCCGTCGCGATGTTGTCTCTCTTTCTATCTTCTATCGATATTTCCACGCTGACTGCTCTTCTGAACTTGCTAACTGCATGCCTCCTCCCCTCCCGCGGCCCCGCTGCACACGACTTTCTACTTATGGTCATCCCTATACTGTCCAAACCCCTTATGCAAGAGTTAACCAGCTTCTTCACTCTTTCATCCTTCACGCTGGTAAACTCTGAAACAATTTTCCTTCATCTGTATTTCCTCCTGCCTACGACTTGAACTTTTTCAAGAGAAGGGTATCAGGACACCTCTCCTCCCGAAACTGACCTCTCTTTCGGCCACCTCTTTTGATTCTTTTTTTAGGAGCAGCGAGTAGCGGGCTTATTTTTATTATTGTTTCCTTTTTTTGTGTGTCCTTGAGCTGCCTCCTTTGTTGTAAAAAAAAATAAAAGAACGCCCATTGCGGAACCCATACTGGTGATCAAATAGAATGTCAGAAGTGGAAAGGTGCTTTTGAATCTTCTGGTCAAGGATAGATTCAAAAGCTTTAGATAGACAGGAGAGTAAAGCTATAGGGCGGTAGTTTGAAAGATTGGAGCGGTCACCCTTCTTAGGCACATGCTGTACGAAGGAGTACTTCCAGCAGGAAGGAAAGGTAGATGTTGATAGGCAGAGGTGAAAGAGTTTGACCAGGCAGGGTGTCAGCACGGAGGTACAGTTTTTAACGACAATAGGAGGCACTCCATCAGGTCCATAAGTCTTCTGAGAGTTGAGGCCAGAGAGGGCATAGAAAACATCATTCCGAAGAATCTTAATAACAGGCATAAAGGAGTCAGAGAGGGGATGAGTATTAGGAATATGCCCAGAATCGTACAGCGTGGAGTTGTTACAGAAAGTTTGAGAAAAGAGTTCAGCCTTAAAGATAGATGAAACGGCGGTGCTGCCGTAAGGGTGAAGTAGAGCAGGGAAAGATGAAGAAGTGTAACTGGAGGAGATATTTTTGGCTGCGTGTCAGAAGTCACGGGAAGAATTAGAAAAAGCAAGGTTTTGACATTTTCTATTTATGAAAGAGTTTTTGGTAAGTCGAAGAATAGATTTGGCACGATTCCGGGCAGAAATATAAAGATCATGGTTAGCAGGAGTGCGAAGGCTCTGGTACCTTTTATGAGCTGCCCCTCTATCTTTGATAACACGAAAACAAGCGTGATTAAACCAAGGCTTTGTAGTATGAGGAACAGAGAAAGTACGTGGAATGTGTGCCTCCATTCCAGAGACAATCAACTCTGTGATGCGCTGGGCACACACAGAGGGGTCTCTCTCCTGGAAGCAGTACTCATTCCACGGGAAATCGGAAGAGTACATCCTCAGGTCGTACCATCGAGCTGAAGCAAAAATGCCAAAAGCATCGCCTCTTCGGTGGGTCTAGAGGATATACATGAGCGATAGGACAAGATACAGAAATAAGGTTGTGATCGGAAAAGCCCAACGGAGAAAACAGTTTGACAGAGTAAGCAGAAGGGTTAGAGGTAAGGAAAAGGTCTAGTATGTTGGGGCTGTCTCCAAGACGGTCGGGAATACGTGTAGGGTGGTGAACCAACTGCTCTAGGTCGTTGAGGAGAGCAAAGTTATAGGCTTGTTCACCAGACTGGTCAGTGAAAGAGGATGAAAGCCAAAGCTGGTGGTGAACATTGAAATCTCCCAAGTTGGAGATTTCAGCGAAGGGAGAGTGGGTCAAGATGTGCTTCACTTTAGAGTTCAAGTAGTCAAAGAATTTTACATAGTTAGTAGAGTTAGGTGAGAGATAAACAGCTCAGATGTATTTAGTAATAGAATGACAATGAAGTCTTAGACAGATGGTGGAAAATTCTGAAGAGTCAAGGTTATGGGCACGTGAACAAGTGATGTCGTTGCGCACGTAGGCTCAACATACAGCTTGGATTGAAATTTAGGATAGAGATAGTAGGAGGGAACAGAGTAGAGATTGCTGTCAGTAGTCTCAGAAACCTGTGTTTCGGTGAGGAAGAGAAGGTGAGGTTTAGAGGAGAAGAGATGGTGTTCCACAAAATGAAAATTAAAACGAATGTTGTAGAAATTGATAAGAAAGAGGTAGGTTCGAGGAGCTATCAAGACACTTCTCAAGTCGGCAACCAGAAGAGGAGTCCTTCTTGGGGGAATTTGTGGCTCCCCCACAGGCGGGGACTCCGAGGCATTTATGTTGTACGCCATTTTGAATTTTGAACTTTGTGAAAAGGTGTGTGTTTTGTGAATGTAGTGTGGTGTGGATAGAGACAGGATCTGTCTTTAGAGAGCATGCTGAACTACTCTCTATTGTTGATGAGACAATAGGGAAACGGTTAGTGTGGACATGGGAAGGGTCTTTGGAGGGCACAATGATGGTTTGGTACTGAAAATGGCAGAGATCAATGATGTTTGCCTAGCAATCCTCAAGGAAAACAACATTGAAAATTTGAGAGACAACCAAAGAAAGCACCTGAAGAGATTGCTGAGTGATCGCATCCCCAACATAAGATTCACTCAGCCGCCTGAGAGAAATGAAAGTGAACGGCTCATGTTAGCAAAATCCGCTGGTGAAGCTATTGACTACGTAACCACGAAGACCCCGAAAGCTACTGTAGAAATTTTGTTAGAGGCAGCAAGCATGCTGCGTAATGAGCTTATAAAGTGTAGATGTGACTGGAAGTTATCCAATGACAATTTTCTCAGAGGTTGGGAAAACCCTATACTTTCTCAGTTATTTCTTACACACCTGTGGTATGGACCTTATGCTAACTGTGGTTGGACAGCGTAATGCAGATAATCAAAAACGTCTTGAAATTGGCTGCCAGTTCATGGATCAAAACACTAACACCGACAGACAGGTAAAGCACAAACCAAAAAGGGATATTGGTTTTGTCCGCCATGTGGAGACACCGCTGTCGATTGGGTTACCTTTGACTATTCATCAGAGTTCGTGATAAAAATCTAATACGTCTCCTCTCTGGTGTGTATGTGGGCACAGGGTATGAACATGTTTTGAATATAACGAAGCGCATTGAGCACACAGTAGTTCTCCGTATGACTGACACAGGTGGATATTGCCTTCCAGATTTCATCAAGAAAGGAGTTCCACTATTCTTTGCAGTAGATAATATAGACTTCATGGAGGACACTCCATATGGACAAGATAATCTACGGGACAGTTATTGTTGTGTGCGAAAAGGGAGATTAGAATGCAGAATATATCAACCCACCCCTGACCATCCCTGACAGGCTACCATCCTGCCCTCTTCATGTAAATATCAAATACAAAGATGCCACACTCATACAGCTGAAACCTTTCAAATTCACTTCATATAAAATTGGACAGAAGGCTAAAATTCTCAAGCCATACCACCTCAATGATGATACTTGGGCACTAGCCAGTCATGTGGCTAATCACATTGATTGTGCTACCCAGTCAAGCAGTGTTTCACTTGATACCGCTGCAGAAATAAAGCTTGAGAACGACCTTGCCCCCAAGGAATACTGATGCTGCCTCAATAGCCATCCATGAGAGAGGGAAACACAACAACGCTTCTTGAAAATGATGATGCACCAAGGATATTAGATGTTACCACAACAACCAATTCCGAGCATGACTTTACCCCAACCACCAGTGATTATGTCATGATAAGCATCCATGAGGATGACAATGCTAACACAGCATATAAAGAAACTATTCTTATTGTAGCACCTAAGAAAATAAGGAAAGAAAACGACCAAAATCTGATGTAATGCCCACATGGGCTGCTACAAGTTCGCTTCTGCATCCCAAACAACATACTGATCGTACAAATAGTGAAGTGGTGGCCCCACTCTTCAAAACATCTCTAACAGATTATGCAACATTTTGTACAGTGCTCATTCTCACACAAGAAATATCATATGTAGTGATGGGTCCAGAACGAAGCACCATCATCACACTTGACCTTAATTTATATGAACGAGCTCTTAAGCTCCACGAGTCAGTAAGTTGCAGTCGCTGGGTTCTCAGAGCAGGAGAGTTATATGCTTTGCTGCATTGCATGCATGTTTGACCATGATTCAAGGAGGAAACTTTGTGGAGTTCTTCTTCAGGATATTTGCATTTACCGGTGGGAAGAGCAAGGACACATGCTACTTCCTTAGGAATGACACCCGTATGTCTCTGAACACGGCTTGTTGAGGAGCTTGACTAAGTTGGCCAGCCTCTCATGGCTGACTGAAGTATCTGAGTAAGCTCTTTTCCTTTTGGCTCTATCTAGAAGTGTTTTATTAACAACTCGCTTGCGACAGTCTGAATGATAGCGGACCTTTTCTAGCTCAGATCCCGAAAGGCTAGAGAGAAAGTCAGCTAGGAGTCTGAAGGCAACCTCACCAAGGTCTGCCAGACGTTTCGAATTGTGCAATATATTATGTAGATTGTTCACGTCAGGATCGGTAACAAGTCTTTTATAATCACTCTTACACACACAATGCAGACAAGTGGTGTTTCAATATATGTAGACATGCTTTGTTTATGATGATGATGACTGTAGCCGGGTCACCTTACATCTACTTTTTGCACCATGCAAATACTGAGTCAGGTCACCATAATTATACTTCATGCACCATGCAGATCCTTTGGAATGTCAACCTGAAAGACAAAAAAAAGAGGTTATTAATATATACATACAATAATATGAGTTAGATTTTCCTTTGCTAGTCATTTCCTATATCAAATCCAGCTTTCGACATGATCTCAACACCCGATCGCAATGAAACATATTCCAATCGATCAGAAATGTTGTTAAACCCCATAATAGACACCTATATCATTCGAATCGGACGATTATTTCCAAAGATGTAACGTTTTTCGTAATTTTCATGAGTGACGGCGGCCATATTGGATTTTGGCGGTTACCATGGTTACGGGTGTCGGGAAAATGTCACCCATCATTTTCCATTACCTTAGACCTTAAGGAAGCGAAACCACACACTATCTCAATTTGGGCATGAAATTCCTACGGGACCATGATTTTGATACACGGCTGTCTCCACTACTCCACTATCTACCTCTCTGTTCCTTCTCTCCTTCACTTCGTCCTGTATCTCTAACTTGATCCTCCTCCCAGCTCTCTTATTCCTCCACCTAATCGCCTTCTCTTCTGTCTTTTCTCGTTTGGCTCCCTCCTGCTTCTCTTCTTTCTCTCCTGATCCTTCCTCATTTTCCCTACCCCACGTTCTCATTTCCCGCTCATCCCGGCCTTTTTATTCTTATCTCCCATTCGAATCCTCCGTCCCCCCCCCCTCCTCCTCCTCCTCCTCCTCCTCCACGTCAAGCGGGAACTGGCGTCGCTGAGGGGAAAGGAAGGAAAGATGGGAGGGAAAGGGACATGAAAATGACGGGAGGAAACGACGTTGAAGAGGCGGCCTTCAGCAAAAGGAGGATCAAGAAGGAACTTATTTTAAAACATCGACTTTCCTCCTCCTCCTCTCCTCCTCGTTTTTATTCTTCCTCATTTCATATTTGTTCTTACCGTTGTTATTGTTGTCTTCATCATTCCTCCTCCTCCTCCTCCTCCTTTATCCCCTCTCCCCGTTGTCTCCAAGTTTAGGCAAGCTTTATTCATGAACACAGAGGTCGCATTCTTAAGCCCCGTTCACACTGTGCCGACTCCGGGCCACGACTACCCACGACTCTAGGGTATACGAGGTCTTGAGTGTTGATGTAAAAGGGTCGGGCATGTCTTGAATGAGGTCTTGAGACTGTTGCCGAATGCTGAGCCGACGGCGTGACGAGAGTCTGGAGTCGTGAGGGTTAGCACGACATGCTGGCAACTAGTTGGCCGAATGTCCTAGACAGTCGGCAAGACACCAAGACGCCAATACCCCCCCCCCCCCCCCCCACACACACACACACACCCTTCTTGGAGCGTGGGAACCAACTTGTCAAATGGAAAAGTCGCTGGGTGAACGGGGCTTTATGCATACGTGAACATGCATATACACAAAAATACACGCACGTACGTACACAAATACTTGCCTCTGTGAAAGGAAACACACATATAATAGAGGAAAGAAAATACAAGAAAACAAATTATAAGGAACTATAGATAAAAGGAAAATTTACTAAAAGGACAAGAGAAGACAGAATTACATAAGAGGCTAATGCAGATATGGTTAAATACATAGAAGGGGTGAATAAAAAAAAAGTATCGTAAGATCATTACCCGAAGAGAAAGGAACCAATTACTGAACCCGAAAGAGATTGAAACGAGTGATATAAGACGGAAATCACTAATGACAAAAATACGATTAAAAGGGGAAGCAAAAGCGATAATTAGAAAAAAAAATTACACATTGCGGAGCACAGGATGCATAAAGGAGGAGGAGGAGGAGGAGGAGGAGGAGCTTAGGTATAAGATGAAGAGGAAGGTCTTGTGAAAAAGAAAAAGAAAGAGGGCGATTACGAAGAAAAAGAAGGGAGGAGGATATAAGGGAGGGGAAAAGGAGGAAAAAATAGAGGAACATCGGAAAAGTGGAAGAGAAGAAGATCCAATAAGAGGAGGAACATGAAAAAAAGGAGGAGGAAGAGGGAGATGACAAGATGAGGAGGCAGGGCACTACATCGGTAATTCATCTGAAGGCCGCTACAAGGACACCAAAAGGATATCAAGGACACACGCAAGTCCTTCGACCACCCGATGGACGCCGCAAGACTCTCCTTACCTAAGGTACCCTCGAGAGGGTGTTCCCTCTGAAGTGGGGGGTGTCTGTGT